>NW_027141112.1:957954-1277272 GCF_036365525.1 Heterodontus francisci | reverse complement strand
GGCAGGACACTGATACACTGTGAAAATCCCATACACAACTGGCAGGATCCTGATACACTGTGAACACCCCATACACATCGGGCAGGACCCTGATACACTGTGAAAACCCCATTCACACCTGGTAGGCTCCTGTTACACTTTGAAAAACCCATACACACCTGGCAGGACTCTGATACACTGTAAAAACCCCATACACATCTGGCAGGATCCTGATGCACTGTGAAAACCCCATACACACCCGGCAGGATCCTGATACACTGTGAAAAACCCATACACACCTGGCAGGACACTGATACACTGGGAAAACCCCATACACACCTGGCAGGATCCTGATACACTGTGAGAAACCCATACACACCTGGCAGGACCCTGATGCACTGTGAAGCGCCATTCACACCTGGCAGAATCCTGATACACAGTGAAAAGCCCATGCACTTCTGGCAGGATCCTGGTACACTGTGAAACCCCATACACACCTGGCTGGACCCTGACACACAGTGAAAACACATTCACATCTGGCAGGATCCTGATACACTGTGAAACCCCATAAAAACCTGGCAGGATCCTGATACACTGTGAAACCCCATATACACCTGGCAGGATCCTGATACACTGTGAAAACCCCTTACACACGTGGCAGGAGCCTGATCCACTGTGAAAACCCCATACACACCTCTCAGGATACTGATCCACTGTGAAAACCCCAAATTCACTTGGCAGGATCCTGATACACAGTGAAAAGCCCATGCACTTCTGGCAGGATCCTGGTACACTGTGAAACCCCATACACACCTGGCAGGACCCTGATACACTGTGAAAGCCCATACACACCTGGCAGGATCCCGAGACACTGTGAAAACACGATGCACACCTGGCAGGATCCCGATACACTGAGAAAACCCCATACACACCTGTCAGGATCCTGATACACTTGCGAAAACCCCATACACACCTGGCAGGATCCTGATACACTGTGCAAACCCCATACACACCTGGCAGGATCCTGATACACTGGGAACACCCCATACACACCTGGCAGGATACTGATCCACTGTGAAAATCCCATACACACTTGGCAGGATCCTGATACACTTTGAATACCCCATACACACCTGGCAGGTTCCTGATGCACTGTGAAAACCCCATACGCACCCGGCAGGATCCTGATACACTGTTAAAAACCCATACACACCTGGCAGGACACTGATACACTGGGAAAACCCCATACACACCTGGCAGGATCCTGATACACTGTGAGAAACCCAAACACACCTGGCAGGACCCTGATGCACTGTGAAGCGCCATTCACACCTGGCAGAATCCTGAAACACAGTGAAAAGCCCATGCACTTCTGGCAGGATCCTGGTACACTGTGAAACCCGATACACAGCTGGCAGGACACTGATACACTGTGAAAATCCCATACACACCTGGCAGGATGCTGATACACTGTGAAAATCCCTTACACACCTGGCAGGAATCTAATGCACTGTGAAAACCCCATACACACCTGGCAGTATCCTGATACACTGTGAAACCCCCATACACACCTGGCAGGATCCTGATACACTGTGAAACCCCATACACACCTGGCAGGACACTGATACACTGTGAAAACCCCATACACACCTGGCAGAATGCTGATACACTGTGAAAATCCCATACACACCTGGCAGGACCATAATGCACTGTGAAAACCCCAAGCACACCTGGCAGTATCCTGATACACTTTGAAACCCCCATACACACCTGGCAGGATCCTGACACACTGTGAAACCCCCATAAGCACCTGGCACGATCCTGATATACTGTGCAATCCCCATACACACCTGGCAGGATCCTGATACACTGTGAAAACCCCATACACACGTGGCAGGGTCCTGATCCACTGTGAAACCCCATACACACCAGGCAGCATCCTGATAAACTGTGAAACCCACATACACACCTGGCAGGATCCTGATACACTATGAAACCCACATACACACCTGGCAGGATCCTGATACACTGTTAAAACCCCAAAGACACCTGGCAGGATCCTGATACATTGTGGAAACCCCATACACTTCTGGCAGGATCCTGATACACTGTGAAAACCCCATACACACCTGGCAGGACCCTGATACACTGTGAAAGCTCATACACACCTGGCAGGATCCCGAGACACTGTGAAAACACGATACACACCTGGCAGGATCCCGATATACTGAGAAAACCCCATACACACCAGGCAGGATCCTGATACACTTGCGAAAACCCCATACACAACTGGCAGGATCCTGATACACTGGGAAAACCCCATACACACCTGGCAGGATACTGATCCACTGTGAAAACCCCATACACACTTGGCAGGATCCTGATACACTTTGAATACCCCATAAACACCTGGCAGGTTCCTGATACACTGTGAAAACCTAGTACAAACCTGGCAGGATCCTGATCCACTGTGAAAATCCCATACACACCTGGCAGGATGCTGATAAACTGTGAAACCCGCATACACACTTGGCAGGAGCCTGATGCACAGTGAAACCCCATTCACATCTGGCAGGATCCTGATGCACAGTGAAATCCCATTCACATCTGGCAGGATCCTGATGCACAGTGAACACCCATTCACATCTGGCAGGATCCTGATACATTGTGAAAGCCCATAAACACCTGGCAGGATCCTGATACACTGTGAAACCCCATATACACCTGGCAGGATCCTGATACACTGTGAAACCCCATACAAACCTGGCAGGATCCTGATACACTGTGAAACACCCATACACACCTGGCAGGATCCTGAACCAATGTGAAAACTCCATACACACCTGGCAGGACCCTGATAAACTGTGTAATCCCCATACACACCTGGCAGGACCCTGATACACTGTGAAAACCCCATACACTCCTGGCAGGATCCTGATACACTGTGAAAACACCAGACGCACCTGGCAGGACCCTGATACACTGTGAAAACCCCATACACTCCTGGCAGGATCCTGATACACTGTGAAACCCCAGACACACCTGGCACTATCCTGATACACTGTGAGAACCCCATACACACATGGCAGGATCCTGATCCACTGTGAAAACCCCATACACACCTGGCAGGACCCTGATACACTGTGAAAACCCCATACACACCTGGCAGGATCCTGATACACTTGGAAAAAGCCATACACACCTGGCAGGATTCTGATACACTGTGCAAAGCATATACACACCTGGCAGGACACTGATACACTGTGAAAACCCCATACACGCCTGGCAGGATCCTGATACACTGCGAAAACCCCATACACACCTGTCAGGACCCTGATACACTGTGAAAACCTCATTCACACCTGGCAGGATCCTGTTACACTTTGAAAACCCCATACACACCAGGCAGGACCCTGATACAATCTGAAAACCCCATACTCTCCTGGCAGGACCCTGATATACTGTGAAAACCCCATTCACACCTGGCAGGATCCTGTTACACATTTAAAATCCCATACACACCTGGCAGTACACTGATACACTGTGAAAACCCGATACACACCTGGAAGGATCCTGATACACTGTGAAAACCCCATGCACACCTGGCAGGATCCTGATACACTGGGAAAAGCCATACACACCTGGCAGGATTCTGATGCACTGTGAAAACCAGATACACACATGGCAGGACACTGATACACTGTGAAAACCCGACACACACCTGGCAGGATACTGATACACTGTGAATACACCATACACACTTGTCAGGACCCTGATACACTGTGAAGAACCCATTCACACCTGGCAGGATCCTGTTACACAGTGAAATCCCATTCACATCTGGCAGGATCCTGATGCACAGTGAACACCCATTCACATCTGGCAGGATCCTGATACATTGTGAAAGCCCATAAACACCTGGCAGGATCCTGATACACTGTGAAACCCCATATACACCTGGCAGGATCCTGATACACTGTGCAACCCCATACAAACCTGGCAGGATCCTGATACACTGTGAAACACCCATACACACCTGGCAGGATCCTGAACCACTGTGAAAACTCCATTCACATCTGGCAGGACCCTGATAAACTGTGAAATCCCCATACACACCTGGCAGGACCCTGATACACTGTGAAAACCCCATACACTCCTGGCAGGATCCTGATACACTGTGAAAACACCAGACGCACCTGGCAGGACCCTGATACACTGTGAAAACCCCATACACTCCTGGCAGGATCCTGATACACTGTGAAACCCCATACACACCTGGCACTATCCTGATACACTGTGAGAACCCCATACACACATGGCAGGATCCTGATCCGCTGTGAAAACCCCATACACACCTGGCAGGACCCTGATACACTGTGAAAAACCCATACACACCTGGCAGGATCCTGATACACTTGGAAAAAGCCATACACACCTGGCAGGATTCTGATACACTGTGAAAACCAGATACACACCTGGCAGGACACTGATACACTGTGAAAACCCCATACACACCTGGCAGGATCCTGATACAGTGTTAAAACCCCATACACACCTGTCAGGACCCTGATACACTGTGAAAACCCCATTCACACCTGGCAGGATCCTGTTACACTTTGAAAACCCCATACACACCAGGCAGGACCCTGATACAATCTGAAAACCCCATACTCTCCTGGCAGGACCCTGATATACTGTGAAAACCCCATTCACACCTGGCAGGATCCTGTTACACATTTAAAATCCCATACACACCTGGCAGTACACTGATACACTGTGAAAACCTGATACACACCTGGAAGGATCCTGATACACTGTGAAAACCCCATGCACACCTGGCAGGATCCTGATTCACTGGGAAAAGCCATACACACCTGGCAGTACACTGAAACACTGTGAAAACCTGATACAAACATGGCAGGACACTGATACACTGTGAAAACCCCACACACACCTGGCAGGATACTGATACACTGTGAATACACCATACACACTTGTCAGGACCCTGATGCACTGTGAAAACCCCATTCACACCTGGCAGGATCCTGTTACACTTTGAAAAAACCATACACACGTGGCAGTACACTGATATACTGTGAAACCCCCATACACACCTGGCAGGATCCTGATAAACTGTGAATACCCATACACACCTGCAGGAGTCTGATACACTGTGAAAACCCCATACACACCTGGCAGGATCCTGATGCACTGTGAAAACCCCATACACACGCGGCAGGATCCTGATACACTGTGAAAAACCCATACACACCTGGCAGGACACTGATACACTGGGAAAAACCCATACATACCTGGCAGGATCGTGATCTACTGTGAAAGCCCATACACACCTGGCAGGCTCCTGATACACTGTGAGACCCGCATACACACCTGTAAGGAGCCTGATACACAGTGAAACCCCGTACACATGTGGCAGGATCCTGATGCACAGTGAAACCCCATTCACATCTGGCAGGATCCTGATGCACAGTGAAACCCCATTCACATCTGGCATGATCCTGATGCACAGTGAAAACCCATTCACATCTGGCAGGATCCTGATACACTGTGAAAACCCCATACACAACTGGCAGGACACTGATACACTGTGAAAATCCCATACACAACTGGCAGGATCCTGATACACTGTGAAAACCCCATACACACCGGGCAGGACCCTGATACACTGTGCAAACCCCATTCACACCTGGTAGGCTCCTGTTACTCTTTGAAAAACCCATACACACCTGGCAGGATTCTGATACACTGTAAAAACCCCATACACATCTAGCAGGATCCTGATGCACTGTGAAAACCCCATACACACCCGGCAGGATCCTGATACACTGTGAAAAACCCATACACACCTGGCAGGACACTGATACACTGGGAAAACCCCATACACACCTGGCAGGATCCTGATACACTGTGAGAAACCCATACACACCTGGCAGGACCCTGATGCACTGTGAAGCGCCATTCACACCTGGCAGAATCCTCATACACAGTGAAAAGCCCATGCACTTCTGGCAGGATCCTGGTACACTGTGTAACCCCATACACACCTGGCAGGACACTGATATACAGTGAAAACCCATTCACATCTGGCAGGATCCTGATACACTGTGAAACCCCATAAACACCTGGCAGGATCCTGATACACTGTGAAACCCCATATACACCTGGCAGGATCCTGATACACTGTGAAAACCCCTTACACACGTGGCAGGAGCCTGATCCACTGTGAAAACCCCATACACACCTCTCAGGATAGTGATCCACTGTGAAAACCCCAAATTCACTTGGCAGGATCCTGATACACTTTGAATACCCCATACACACCTGGCAGATGCCTGATACACTGTGAAAACCCCATACACACCTGGCAGGATTCTGATCCACTGTGAAAACCCCCATACACACCTGGCAGGATGCTGATAAACTGTGAAACCCCCATACACACCTGGCAGAATCCTGATAAACTCTGAAAACCCCATACACACCTTGCAGGATCGTGATCGACTGTGAAAGCCCATACACACCTGGCAGGCTCCTGATACACTGTGAAAACCCCGTATACATGTGGCAGGATCCTGATGCACAGTGAAACCCCATTCACATCTGGCAGGATCCTGATGCACAATGAAACCCCATTCACATCTTGCAGGATCCTGATGCACAGTGAAAACCCATTAACATCTGGCAGGAATCTGATTCACTGTGAAACCCCATAAACATCTGGCAGGATGCTGATACACTGAGAAACCCCATATACACCTGGCAGGATCCTGATACAATGTGAAACCCCATACACACCTGGCAGGATCATGATACACAGTGAAACCCCCATGCACACCTGGCAGGATCCTGAACCACTGTGAAAACTCCATACACATCTGGCAGGACCCTAATAAACTGTGAAATCCCCATACACACCTGGCAGGACCCTGATACACTGTGAAAAGCCCATACACTCCTGGCAGGATCCTGAAACACTGTGAAAACATCATACACACCTGGCAGGACCCTGATACACTGTGAAAACCCCATACACTCCTGGCAGGATCCTGATACATTGTTAAAACTCATACACACCTGGCACTATCCTGATACACTGTGAAAACCCCATACACACCTGCAGGATCCTGACCCACTGTGAAAACCCCACACACATCCGGCAGGACCCTGATATAATGTGAAAACCCCATACACACCTGGCAGGACCCTGATACACTGTGAAAACCCCATTCACACCTGGCTGGATCCTGTTACACATTGAAAATCCCATACACTCCTGGCAGTACACTGATACACTGTGAAACCGACATACACACCTGGCAGAATCCTGATACACTGTGAAAACCCCATGCACACCTGGCAGGGCCCAGATACACTGGGAAAAAAACATACACACCTGGCAGGATCCTGATACACTGTGAAAACCCCATACACAACTGGCAGGACACTGATACACTGTGAAAATCCCATACACAACTGGCAGGATCCTGATACTCTGTGAAAACCCCATACACACCGGGCAGGACCCTGATACACTGTGAAAACCCCATTCATCACCAGGTAGGCTCCTGTTACACTTTGAAAAACCCATACACACCTGGCAGGACTCTGATACACTGTAAAAACCCCATACACATCTGGCAGGATCCTGATACACTGTGAAAACCCCATACACACCCGGCAGGATCCTGATACACTGTGAAAAACCCATACACACCTGGCAGGACACTGATACACTGGGAAAACCCCATACACACCTGGCAGGATCCTGATACACTGTGAGAAACCCATACACACCTGGCAGGACCCTGATGCACTGTGAAGCGCCATTCACACCTGGCAGAATCCTGATACACTGTGAAAAGCCCATGCACTTCTGGCAGGATCCTGGTACACTGTGAAACCCCATACACACCTGGCAGGACCCTGATACACTGTGAAAGCCCATACACACCTGGCAGGATCCCGAGACACTGTGAAAACACGATGCACACCTGGCAGGTTCCCGATACACTGACAAACCCCATACACACCTGTCAGGATCCTGATACACTTGCGAAAACCCCATACACACCTGGCAGGATCCTGATACACTGTGAAAACCCCATACACACCAAGCAGGATCCTGATACACTGGGAAAACCCCATACACACCTGGCAGGATACTGATCCACTGTGAAAACCCCATACACACTTGGCAGGATCCTGATACACTTTGAATACCCCATACAAACCTGGCAGGTTCCTGATACACTGTAAAAACCCCATACACATCTGGCAGGATCCTGATGCACTGTGAATACCCCATACGCACCCGGCAGGATCCTGATACACTGTTAAAAACCCATACACACCTGGCAGGACACTGATACACTGGGAAAACCCCATACACACCTGGCAGGATCCTGATACACTGTGAGAAACCCAAACACACCTGGCAGGACCCTGATGCACTGTGAAGCGCCATTCACACCTGGCAGAATCCTGAAACACAGTGAAAAGCCCATGCACTTCTGGCAGGATCCTGGTACACTGTGAAACCTGATACACACCTGGCAGGACACTGATACACTGTGAAAACCCCATACACACCTGGCAGGATGCTGATACACTGTGAAAATCCCTTACACACCTGGTAGGAATCTAATGCACTGTGAAAATCCCATACACACCTGGCAGTATCCTGATACACTGTGAAACCCCCATACACACCTGGCAGGATCCTGATACACTGTGAAACCCCCATAAGCACCTGGCAGGATCCTGATCGACTGTGCAATCCCCATACACACCTGGCAGGATCCTGATACACTGTGAAATCCCCATACACACGTGGCAGGGTCCTGATCCACTGTGAAACCCCATACACACCAGGCAGGTTCCTGATAATCTGTGAAACCCACATACACACCTGGCAGGATCCTGATACACTGTGAAACCCGCATACACACCTGGCAGGATCCTGATACACTGTTAAAACCCCAAAAACACCTGGCAGGATCCTGATACACTGTGAAAACCCCATACACACCTGGCAGGACTCTGATACACTGTGAAAGCCCATGCACACCTGGCAGGATCCCGAGACACTGTGAAAACACGATACACACCTGGCAGGATCCCGATACACTGAGAAAACCCCATACACACCTGGCAGGATCCTGATACACTTGCGAAAACCCCATACACACCTGGCAGGATCCTGATACACTGTGAAAACCCCATACACACCTGGCAGGATACTGATACACTGGGAAAACCCCATACACACCTGGCAGGATACTGATCCACTGTGAAAACCCCATACACACTTGGCAGGATCCTGATACACTTTGCATACCCCATACACACCTGGCAGGTTCCTGATACATTGTGAAAACCTCGTACAAACCTGGCAGGATCCTGATCCACTGTGAAACCTCCATACACACCTGGCAGGATGCTGATAAACTGTGAAACCCGCATACACACTTGACAGGAGCCTGATGCACAGTGAAACCCCGTACACATGTGGCAGGATCCTGATGGACAGTGAAACCCCATTCACATCTGGCAGGATCCTGATGCACAGTGAAACCCCATTCACATCTGGCAGGATCCTGATGCACAGTGAAAGCCCATAAACACCTGGCAGGATCCTGATACACTGTGAAACCCCATATACACCTGGCAGGATCCTGATACACTGTGAAACCCCATACAAACCTGGCAGGATCCTGATACACTGTGAAACACCCATACACACCTGGCAGGATCCTGAACCACTGTGAAAACTCCATTCACACCTGTCAGGACCCTGATAAACTGTGAAATCCCCATACACACCTGGCAGGACCCTGATACACTGTGAAAACCCCATACACTCCTGGCAGTATCCTGATACACTGTGAAAACACCAGACGCACCTGGCAGGACCCTGATACACTGTGAAAACCCCATACACTCCTGGCAGGATCCTGATACACTGTGAAACCCCATACACACCTGGCACTATCCTGATACACTGTGAAAACCCCATACACACATGGCAGGATCCTGATCCACTGTGAAAACCCCATACACACCTGGCAGGACCCTGATACACTGTGAAAACCCCATTCACACCTGGCAGGATGCTGTTACACATTTAAAATCCCATACACACCTGGCAGTACACTGATACACTGTGAAAACCCCATGCACACCTGGCAGGATGCTGATACACTGTGAAAATCCCTTACACACCTGGTAGGAATCTAATGCACTGTGAAAATCCCTTACACACCTGGTAGGAATCTAATGCACTGTGAAAATCCCATACACACCTGGCAGTATTCTGATACACTGTGAAACCCCCATACACACCTGGCAGGATCCTGATACACTGTGAAACCCCCATAAGCACCTGGCAGGATCCTGATCGACTGTGCAATCCCCATACACACCTGGCAGGTTCCTGATACACTGTAAAAACCCCATACACATCTGGCAGGATCCTGATGCACTGTGAAAACCCCATACGCACCCGGCAGGATCCTGATACACTGTTAAAAACCCATACACACCTGGCAGGACACTGATACACTGGGAAAACCCCATACACACCTGGCAGGATCCTGATACACTGTGAGAAACCCAAACACACCTGGCAGGACCCTGATGCACTGTGAAGCGCCATTCACACCTGGCAGAATCCTGAAACACAGTGAAAAGCCCATGCACTTCTGGCAGGATCCTGGTACACTGTGAAACCTGATACACACCTGGCAGGACACTGATACACTGTGAAAACCCCATACACACCTGGCAGGATGCTGATACACTGTGAAAATCCCTTACACACCTGGTAGGAATCTAATGCACTGTGAAAATCCCATACACACCTGGCAGTATCCTGATACACTGTGAAACCCCCATACACACCTGGCAGGATCCTGATACACTGTGAAACCCCCATAAGCACCTGGCAGGATCCTGATCGACTGTGCAATCCCCATACACACCTGGCAGGATCCTGATACACTGTGAAAACCCCATACACACGTGGCAGGGTCCTGATCCACTGTGAAACCCCATACACACCAGGCAGGTTCCTGATAATCTGTGAAACCCACATACACACCTGGCAGGATCCTGATACACTGTGAAACCCGCATACACACCTGGCAGGATCCTGATACACTGTTAAAACCCCAAAAACACCTGGCAGGATCCTGATACACTGTGAAAACCCCATACACACCTGGCAGGACTCTGATACACTGTGAAAGCCCATGCACACCTGGCAGGATCCCGAGACACTGTGAAAACACGATACACACCTGGCAGGATCCCGATACAATGAGAAAACCCCATACACACCTGGCAGGATCCTGATACACTTGCGAAAACCCCATACACACCTGGCAGGATCCTGATACACTGTGAAAACCCCATACACACCTGGCAGGATACTGATACACTGGGAAAACCCCATACACACCTGGCAGGATACTGATCCACTGTGAAAACCCCATACACACTTGGCAGGATCCTGATACACTTTGCATACCCCATACACACCTGGCAGGTTCCTGATACATTGTGAAAACCTCGTACAAACCTGGCAGGATCCTGATCCACTGTGAAACCTCCATACACACCTGGCAGGATGCTGATAAACTGTGAAACCCGCATACACACTTGACAGGAGCCTGATGCACAGTGAAACCCCGTACACATGTGGCAGGATCCTGATGGACAGTGAAACCCCATTCACATCTGGCAGGATCCTGATGCACAGTGAAACCCCATTCACATCTGGCAGGATCCTGATGCACAGTGAAAGCCCATAAACACCTGGCAGGATCCTGATACACTGTGAAACCCCATATACACCTGGCAGGATCCTGATACACTGTGAAACCCCATACAAACCTGGCAGGATCCTGATACACTGTGAAACACCCATACACACCTGGCAGGATCCTGAACCACTGTGAAAACTCCATTCACACCTGTCAGGACCCTGATAAACTGTGAAATCCCCATACACACCTGGCAGGACCCTGATACACTGTGAAAACCCCATACACTCCTGGCAGTATCCTGATACACTGTGAAAACACCAGACGCACCTGGCAGGACCCTGATACACTGTGAAAACCCCATACACTCCTGGCAGGATCCTGATACACTGTGAAACCCCATACACACCTGGCACTATCCTGATACACTGTGAAAACCCCATACACACATGGCAGGATCCTGATCCACTGTGAAAACCCCATACACACCTGGCAGGACCCTGATACACTGTGAAAACCCCATTCACACCTGGCAGGATGCTGTTACACATTTAAAATCCCATACACACCTGGCAGTACACTGATACACTGTGAAAACCCCATGCACACCTGGCAGGATCCTGATACACTTGGAAAAAGCCATACACACCTGGCAGGATTCTGATACACTGTGAAAACCAGATACACACCTGGCAGGACACTGATACACTGTGAAATCCCCATACACACCTGGCAGGATCCTGATACACTGTGAAAACCCCATACACACCTGTCAGGACCCTGATACACTGTGAAAACCCCATTCACACCTGGCAGGATCCTGTTACACTTTGAAAACCCCATACACACCAGGCAGGACCCTGATACAATGTGAAAACCCCATACACTCCTGGCAGGACCCTGATATACTGTGAAAACCCCATTCACACATGGAAGGATCCTGCTACACATCTAAAATCCCATACACACCTGGCAGTACACTGATACACTGTGAAAACCCGATGCACACCTGGAAGGATCCTGATACACTGTGAAAACCCCATGCACACCTGGCAGATTCCTGATACACTTTGAAAACCCCATACACACCTGGCAGGATTCTGATGCACTGTGAAAACCAGATACACACCTGGCAGGACACTGATACACTGTGAAAACCCCACACACACCTGGCAGGATACTGATACACTGTGAAAACCCCATACACACCTGTCAGGATCCTGATACACTGTGAAAAACCCCATTCACACCTGGCAGGATCCTGTTACACTTTGAAAAACCCATACACACCTGGCAGTACACTGATATACTGTGAAACTCCCATACACACCTGGCAGGATCCTGATACACTGTGAATACCCCATACACACCTGGCAGGATCCTGATGCACTGTGAAAACCCCATACACACCCGGCAGGATCCTAATACACTGTGAAAAACGCATACACACATGGCAGAACACTGATACACTGGGAAAAACCCATACATACCTGGCAGGATCGTGATCTACTGTGAAAGCCCCATACACACTTGGCAGGATCCTGATTCACTTTGAATACCCCATACACACCTGGCAGGTTCCTGATACACTGTAAAAACCCCATACACATCTGGCAGGATCCTGATGCACTGTGAAAACCCCATACGCACCCGGCAGGATCCTGATACACTGTTAAAAACCCATACACACCTGGCAGGACACTGATACACTGGGAAAACCCCATACACACCTGGCAGGATCCTGATACACTGTGAGAAACCCAAACACACCTGGCAGGACCCTGATGCACTGTGAAGCGCCATTCACACCTGGCAGAATCCTGAAACACAGTGAAAAGCCCATGCACTTCTGGCAGGATCCTGGTACACTGTGAAACCTGATACACACCTGGCAGGACACTGATACACTGTGAAAACCCCATACACACCTGGCAGGATGCTGATACACTGTGAAAATCCCTTACACACCTGGTAGGAATCTAATTCACTGTGAAAATCCCATACACACCTGGCAGTATCCTGATACACTGTGAAACCCCCATACACACCTGGCAGGATCCTGATACACTGTGAAACCCCCATAAGCACCTGGCAGGATCCTGATCGACTGTGCAATCCCCATACACACCTGGCAGGATCCTGATACACTGTGAAAACCCCATACACACGTGGCAGGGTCCTGATCCACTGTGAAACCCCATACACACCAGGCAGGTTCCTGATAATCTGTGAAACCCACATACACACCTGGCAGGATCCTGATACACTGTGAAACCCGCATACACACCTGGCAGGATCCTGATACACTGTTAAAACCCCAAAAACACCTGGCAGGATCCTGATACACTGTGAAAACCCCATACACACCTGGCAGGACTCTGATACACTGTGAAAGCCCATGCACACCTGGCAGGATCCCGAGACACTGTGAAAACACGATACACACCTGGCAGGATCCCGATACACTGAGAAAACCCCATACACACCTGGCAGGATCCTGATACACTTGCGAAAACCCCATACACACCTGGCAGGATCCTGATACACTGTGAAAACCCCATACACACCTGGCAGGATACTGATACACTGGGAAAACCCCATACACACCTGGCAGGATACTGATCCACTGTGAAAACCCCATACACACTTGGCAGGATCCTGATACACTTTGCATACCCCATACACACCTGGCAGGTTCCTGATACATTGTGAAAACCTCGTACAAACCTGGCAGGATCCTGATCCACTGTGAAACCTCCATACACACCTGGCAGGATGCTGATAAACTGTGAAACCCGCATACACACTTGACAGGAGCCTGATGCACAGTGAAACCCCGTACACATGTGGCAGGATCCTGATGGACAGTGAAACCCCATTCACATCTGGCAGGATCCTGATGCACAGTGAAACCCCATTCACATCTGGCAGGATCCTGATGCACAGTGAAAGCCCATAAACACCTGGCAGGATCCTGATACACTGTGAAACCCCATATACACCTGGCAGGATCCTGATACACTGTGAAACCCCATACAAACCTGGCAGGATCCTGATATACTGTGAAACACCCATACACACCTGGCAGGATCCTGAACCACTGTGAAAACTCCATTCACACCTGGCAGGACCCTGATAAACTGTGAAATCCCCATACACACCTGGCAGGACCCTGATACACTGTGAAAACCCCATACACTCCTGGCAGTATCCTGATACACTGTGAAAACACCAGACGCACCTGGCAGGACCCTGATACACTGTGAAAACCCCATACACACCTGGCACTATCCTGATACACTGTGAAAACCCCATACACACATGGCAGGATCCTGATCCACTGTGAAAACCCCATACACACCTGGCAGGACCCTGATACACTGTGAAAACCCCATTCACACCTGGCAGGATGCTGTTACACATTTAAAATCCCATACACACCTGGCAGTACACTGATACACTGTGAAAACCCCATGCACACCTGGCAGGATCCTGATACACTTGGAAAAAGCCATACACACCTGGCAGGATTCTGATACACTGTGAAAACCAGATACACACCTGGCAGGACACTGATACACTGTGAAATCCCCATACACACCTGGCAGGATCCTGATACACTGTGAAAACCCCATACACACCTGTCAGGACCCTGATACACTGTGAAAACCCCATTCACACCTGGCAGGATCCTGTTACACTTTGAAAACCCCATACACACCAGGCAGGACCCTGATACAATGTGAAAACCCCATACACTCCTGGCAGGACCCTGATATACTGTGAAAACCCCATTCACACATGGAAGGATCCTGCTACACATCTAAAATCCCATACACACCTGGCAGTACACTGATACACTGTGAAAACCCGATGCACACCTGGAAGGATCCTGATACACTGTGAAAACCCCATGCACACCTGGCAGATTCCTGATACACTTTGAAAACCCCATACACACCTGGCAGGATTCTGATGCACTGTGAAAACCAGATACACACCTGGCAGGACACTGATACACTGTGAAAACCCCACACACACCTGGCAGGATACTGATACACTGTGAAAACCCCATACACACCTGTCAGGATCCTGATACACTGTGAAAACCCCATTCACACCTGGCAGGATCCTGTTACACTTTGAAAAACCCATACACACCTGGCAGTACACTGATATACTGTGAAACTCCCATACACACCTGGCAGGATCCTGATACACTGTGAATACCCCATACACACCTGGCAGGATCCTGATGCACTGTGAAAACCCCATACACACCCGGCAGGATCCTAATACACTGTGAAAAACGCATACACACATGGCAGAACACTGATACACTGGGAAAAACCCATACATACCTGGCAGGATCGTGATCTACTGTGAAAGCCCCATACACACTTGGCAGGATCCTGATACACTTTGAATACCCCATACACACCTGGCAGGTTCCTGATACACTGTAAAAACCCCATACACATCTGGCAGGATCCTGATGCACTGTGAAAACCCCATACGCACCCGGCAGGATCCTGATACACTGTTAAAAACCCATACACACCTGGCAGGACACTGATACACTGGGAAAACCCCATACACACCTGGCAGGATCCTGATACACTGTGAGAAACCCAAACACACCTGGCAGGACCCTGATGCACTGTGAAGCGCCATTCACACCTGGCAGAATCCTGAAACACAGTGAAAAGCCCATGCACTTCTGGCAGGATCCTGGTACACTGTGAAACCTGATACACACCTGGCAGGACACTGATACACTGTGAAAACCCCATACACACCTGGCAGGATGCTGATACACTGTGAAAATCCCTTACACACCTGGTAGGAATCTAATTCACTGTGAAAATCCCATACACACCTGGCAGTATCCTGATACACTGTGAAACCCCCATACACACCTGGCAGGATCCTGATACACTGTGAAACCCCCATAAGCACCTGGCAGGATCCTGATCGACTGTGCAATCCCCATACACACCTGGCAGGATCCTGATACACTGTGAAAACCCCATACACACGTGGCAGGGTCCTGATCCACTGTGAAACCCCATACACACCAGGCAGGTTCCTGATAATCTGTGAAACCCACATACACACCTGGCAGGATCCTGATACACTGTGAAACCCGCATACACACCTGGCAGGATCCTGATACACTGTTAAAACCCCAAAAACACCTGGCAGGATCCTGATACACTGTGAAAACCCCATACACACCTGGCAGGACTCTGATACACTGTGAAAGCCCATGCACACCTGGCAGGATCCCGAGACACTGTGAAAACACGATACACACCTGGCAGGATCCCGATACACTGAGAAAACCCCATACACACCTGGCAGGATCCTGATACACTTGCGAAAACCCCATACACACCTGGCAGGATCCTGATACACTGTGAAAACCCCATACACACCTGGCAGGATACTGATACACTGGGAAAACCCCATACACACCTGGCAGGATACTGATCCACTGTGAAAACCCCATACACACTTGGCAGGATCCTGATACACTTTGCATACCCCATACACACCTGGCAGGTTCCTGATACATTGTGAAAACCTCGTACAAACCTGGCAGGATCCTGATCCACTGTGAAACCTCCATACACACCTGGCAGGATGCTGATAAACTGTGAAACCCGCATACACACTTGACAGGAGCCTGATGCACAGTGAAACCCCGTACACATGTGGCAGGATCCTGATGGACAGTGAAACCCCATTCACATCTGGCAGGATCCTGATGCACAGTGAAACCCCATTCACATCTGGCAGGATCCTGATGCACAGTGAAAGCCCATAAACACCTGGCAGGATCCTGATACACTGTGAAACCCCATATACACCTGGCAGGATCCTGATACACTGTGAAACCCCATACAAACCTGGCAGGATCCTGATATACTGTGAAACACCCATACACACCTGGCAGGATCCTGAACCACTGTGAAAACTCCATTCACACCTGGCAGGACCCTGATAAACTGTGAAATCCCCATACACACCTGGCAGGACCCTGATACACTGTGAAAACCCCATACACTCCTGGCAGTATCCTGATACACTGTGAAAACACCAGACGCACCTGGCAGGACCCTGATACACTGTGAAAACCCCATACACTCCTGGCAGGATCCTGATACACTGTGAAACCCCATACACACCTGGCACTATCCTGATACACTGTGAAAACCCCATACACACATGGCAGGATCCTGATCCACTGTGAAAACCCCATACACACCTGGCAGGACCCTGATACACTGTGCAAACCCCATTCACACCTGGCAGGATGCTGTTACACATTTAAAATCCCATACACACCTGGCAGTACACTGATACACTGTGAAAACCCCATGCACACCTGGCAGGATCCTGATACACTTGGAAAAAGCCATACACACCTGGCAGGATTCTGATACACTGTGAAAACCAGATACACACCTGGCAGGACACTGATACACTGTGAAATCCCCATACACACCTGGCAGGATCCTGATACACTGTGAAAACCCCATACACACCTGTCAGGACCCTGATACACTGTGAAAACCCCATTCACACCTGGCAGGATCCTGTTACACTTTGAAAACCCCATACACACCAGGCAGGACCCTGATACAATGTGAAAACCCCATACACTCCTGGCAGGACCCTGATATACTGTGAAAACCCCATTCACACATGGAAGGATCCTGCTACACATCTAAAATCCCATACACACCTGGCAGTACACTGATACACTGTGAAAACCCGATGCACACCTGGAAGGATCCTGATACACTGTGAAAACCCCATGCACACCTGGCAGATTCCTGATACACTTTGAAAACCCCATACACACCTGGCAGGATTCTGATGCACTGTGAAAACCAGATCCACACCTGGCAGGACACTGATACACTGTGAAAACCCCACACACACCTGGCAGGATACTGATACACTGTGAAAACCCCATACACACCTGTCAGGATCCTGATACACTGTGAAAACCCCATTCACTCCTGGCAGGATCCTGTTACACTTTGAAAAACCCATACACACCTGGCAGTACACTGATATACTGTGAAACTCCCATACACACCTGGCAGGATCCTGATACACTGTGAATACCCCATACACACCTGGCAGGATCCTGATGCACTGTGAAAACCCCATACACACCCGGCAGGATCCTGATACACTGTGAAAAACGCATACACACATGGCAGAACACTGATACACTGGGAAAAACCCATACATACCTGGCAGGATCGTGATCTACTGTGAAAGCCCATACACACCTGGCAGGATCCTGATACACTGTGAAACCCCATACACACCTGGCAGGATCCTGATGCACTGTGAAACCCCATACACACCTGGCAGGATCCTGATCCACTGTGAAAACTCCATACACACCTGGCAGGACCCTGATACACTGTGAAAACCCCATTCACACCTGGCAGGATCCTGTTACACATTAAACATCCCATACACACCTGGCAGTACACTGATACACTTTGAAAACGCCATACACACCTGGCAGGATCCTGATCTACTGTGAAAACTCCATACACACCTGGCAGGACCCTGATACACTGTGAATACCCCATTCAGACCTGGCAGGATCCTGTTACACATTAAACATCCCATACACACCTGGCAGTACACTGATACACTTTGAAAACGCCATACACAACTGGCAGGATCCTGATACACTGTGAAAACCACATGCACACCTGGCAGGACCCTGATACACTGGGAAAAAAACATACACACCTGGCAGGATCCTGATACACTGTGAAAACCCCATACACACCTGGCAGGACACTTATACACTGTGAAAACCCCATACAGAACTGGCAGGATACTGTTACACTTTTAAAAACCCATACACACCTGGCAGTACACTGATACACTGTGAAAACCCCATACACACCTGGCAGGATCCTGATACACTGTGAAAACCCCATACACACCTGGCAGGACCCTGATACACTGTAAAAACCCCATACACACCTGGCAGGATCCTGATGCACTGTGAAAACCCCATACACACCTGGCAGGATCCTGATACACTGTGAAAAACCCATACACACCTGGCAGGAAACTGATACACTGGGAAAACCCCATACACACCTGGCAGGATCCTGATACACTGTGAAAACCCCATACACACCTGGCAGGATGCTGATACACTGTGAAAACCCCATACACACTTGGCAGGACCCTGATACACTGTGAAAACCCCATACACACCTGGCAGTATCCTGATACACTGTGAAACCCCCATACACACCTGGCAGGATCCTGATACACTGTGAAACCCCCATAAGCATCTGGCAGGATCCTGATACACTGTGAAATCCCCAACCACACCTGGCAGGGTACTGAGACACTGTGAAAACCCATAAACACCTGGCAGGATCCTGATACACTGTGAAGACCCCATACACACCTGGCAGGATCCTGATCCACTGTGAAACCCCATAAAAATGTGGCAGGATCCTGATTCACTGTGAAAACCCAGACACACCTGGAAGGACCCTGATACACTGTGAAAACCCCAAACACACCTGGCAGGATCCTGATACACTGTAAAACCCCATGCACACCTGGCCGGATCCTGATGCACTGTGCAACACCCATACACATCTGGAAGGATCCTGATGCAATGTGAAATCCCCATACACATCTGGCAGGATCCTGATGCACTGTGAAAACCCCATACACACGTGGCAGGATGCTGATGCACTGTGAAAACCCCATGCACACGTGGCAGGATCCTGATACACTGTGAAAACCCATACACATGCGGCAGGATCCTGATGCACTGTGAAAACCCCATACAAACGTGGCAGGATCCTGATAAACTGTGAAACCCGCATACACACCAGGCAGGATCATGATACACTGTGAAAACCCCATGCACACGTGGCAGGGTCCTGATCCACTGTGAATCCCCATACACACCAGGCAGGATCCTGATAAACTGTGAAACCCACATACACACCTGGCAGGATCCTGATACACTGTGAAAACCTCGTACAAACCTGGCAGGATCCTGATCTACTGTGAAAACCCCATACACACCTGGCAGGATGCTGATAAACTGTGAAACCCGCATACACACTTGGCAGGAGCCTGATGCACAGTGAAACCCCGTACACATGTGGCAGGATCCTGATGGACAGTGAAACCCCATTCACATCTGGCAGGATCCTGATGCACAGTGAAACCCCATTCACATCTGGCAGGATCCTGATGCACAGTGAAAGCCCATAAACACCTGGCAGGATCCTGATACACTGTGAAACCCCATATACACCTGGCAGGATCCTGATACACTGTGAAACCCCGTACAAACCTGGCAGGACCCTGATACACTGTGAAACACCCATACACACCTGGCAGGATCCTGAACCACTGTGAAAACTCCATACACACCTGGCAGGACACTGATAAACTGTGAAATCCCCATACACACCTGGCAGGACCCTGATACACTGTGAAAACCCCATACACTCCTGGCAGGATCCTGATACACTGTGAAAACACCAGACGCACCTGGCAGGACCCTGATACACTGTGAAAACCCCATACGCTCCTGGCAGGATCCTGATACACTGTGAAACCCCATACACACCTGGCACTATCCTGATACACTGTGAAAACCCCATACACACATGGCAGGATCCTGATCCACTGTGAAAAACCCATACACACCTGGCAGGACCCTGATACACTGTGAAAACCCCATTCACACCTGGCAGGATGCTGTTACACATTTAAAATCCCATACACACCTGGCAGTGCACTGATACACTGTGAAAACCCCATTACACACCTGGCAGGATCCTGATACACTTGGAAAAACCCATACACACCTGGCAGGATTCTGATACACTGTGAAAACCAGATACACACCTGGCAGGACACTGATACACTGTTAAACCCCATACACACCTGGCAGGATCCTGATACACTGTGAAAACCCCATACACACCTGTCAGGACCCTGATACACTGTGAAAACCCCATTCACACCTGGCAGTATCCTGTTACACTTTGAAAACCCCATACACACCAGGCAGGACCCTGATACAATGTGAAAACCCCATACACGCCTGGCAGGACCCTGATATACTGTGAAAACCCCATTCACACATGAAAGGATCCTGTTACACATCTAAAATCCCATACACACCTGGCAGTACACTGATACACTGTGAAAACCCGATGCACACCTGGAAGGATCCTGATACACTGTGAAAACCCCATGCACACCTGGCAGGATCCTGATACACTTTGAAAAGCCATACACACCTGGCAGGATTCTGATGCACTGTGAAAACCAGATACACACCTGGCAGGACACTGATACACTGTGAAAACCCCACACACACCTGGCAGGATACTGATACACTGTGAAAACCCCATACACACCTGTCAGGATCCTGATACACTGTGAAAACCCCATTCACACCTGGCAGGATCCTGTTACACTTTGAAAAACCCATACACACCTGGCTGTACACTGATATACTGTGAAACCCCCATACACACCTGGCAGGATCCTGATACACTGTGAATACCCCATAAACAGCTGGCAGGAGTCTGATACACTGTGAATACCCCATACACACCTGGCAGGATCCTGATGCACTGTGAAAACCCCATACACACCCGGCAGGATCCTGATACACTGTGAAAAACCCATACACACCTGGCAGAACACTGATACACTGGGAAAAACCCATACATACCTGGCAGGATCGTGATCTACTGTGAAAGCCCATACACACCTGGCAGGCTCCTGATACACTGTGAGACCCGCATACACACCTGGAAGGAGCCTGATACACAGTGAAACCCCGTACACATGTGGCAGGATCCTGATGCACAGTGAAACCCCATTCACATCTGGCAGGATCCTGATGCACAGTGAAACCCCATTCACATCTGGCATGATCCTGATGCACAGTGAAAACCCATTCACATCTGGCAGGATCCTGATACACTGTGAAACCCCATAAACACCTGGCAGGATCCTGATACACTGTGAAACCCCATATACACCTGGCAGGATCCTGATACACTGTGAAACCCCATACACACCTGGCAGGATCCTGATGCACTGTGAAACCCCATACACACCTGGCAGGGTCCTGATCCACTGTGAAAACTCCATACACACCTGGCAGGACCCTGATACACTGTGAAAACCCCATTCACACCTGGCAGGATCCTGTTACACATTAAACATCCCATACACACCTGGCAGTACACTGATACACTGTGAAAACGCCATACACAACTGGCAGGATCCTGATACACTGTGAAAACCACATGCACACCTGGCAGGACCCTGATACACTGGGAAAAAATCATACACACCTGGCAGGATCCTGATACACTGTGAAAACCCCATACACACCTGGCAGGACACTTATACATTGTGAAAACCCCATACAGAACTGGCAGGATCCTGATACACTGTGAAAAGCCCAGACACACCTGGCAGGACCCTGACACAATGTGAAAACCCCATTCACACCTGGCAGGATACTGTTACACTTTTAAAAACCCATACACACCTGGCAGTACACTGATACACTGTGAAAACCCCATACACACCTGGCAGGATCCTGATACACTGTGAAAACCCCATACACACCTGGCAGGACCCTGATACACTGTAAAAACCCCATACACACCTGGCAGGATCCTGATGCACTGTGAAAACCCCATACACACCCGGCAGGATCCTGATACACTGTGAAAAACCCATACACACCTGGCAGGAAACTGATACACTGGGAAAACCCCATACACACCTGGCAGGATCCTGATACACTGTGAAAACCCCATACACACCTAGTAGGATGCTGATACACTGTGAAAACCCCATACGCACCTGGCAGGACCCTGATACACTGTGAAAACCCCATACACACCTGGCAGTATCCTGATACACTGTGAATCCCCCATACACACCTGGCAGGATCCTGATACACTGTGAAACCCCCATAAGCATCTGGCAGGATCCTGATACACTGTGAAATCCCCAAACACACCTGGCAGGGTACTGAGACACTGTGAAAACCCATACACACCTGGCAGGATCCTGATACACTGTGAAGACCCCATACACACCTGGCAGGATCCTGATCCACTGTGAAACCCCATAAAAATGTGGCAGGATCCTGATTCACTGTGAAAACCCAGACACACCTGGAAGGACCCTGATACACTGTGAAAACCCCAAACACACCTGGCAGGATCCTGATACACTGTAAAACCCCATACACACCTGGCCGGATCCTGATGCACTGTGCAACACCCATACACATCTGGAAGGATCCTGATGCAATGTGAAATCCCCATACACATCTGGCAGGATCCTGATGCACTGTGAAACCCCATACACACCTGGCAGGATCCTGATCCACTGTGAAAACTCCATACACACCTGGCAGGACCCTGATACACTGTGAAAACCCCATTCACACCTGGCAGGATCCTGTTACACATTAAACATCCCATACACACCTGGCAGTACACTGATACACTGTGAAAACGCCATACACAACTGGCAGGATCCTGATACACTGTGAAAACCACATGCACACCTGGCAGGACCCTGATACACTGGGAAAAAATCATACACACCTGGCAGGATCCTGATACACTGTGAAAACCCCATACACACCTGGCAGGACACTTATACATTGTGAAAACCCCATACAGAACTGGCAGGATCCTGATACACTGTGAAAAGCCCAGACACACCTGGCAGGACCCTGACACAATGTGAAAACCCCATTCACACCTGGCAGGATACTGTTACACTTTTAAAAACCCATACACACCTGGCAGTACACTGATACACTGTGAAAACCCCATACACACCTGGCAGGATCCTGATACACTGTGAAAACCCCATACACACCTGGCAGGACCCTGATACGCTGTAAAAACCCCATACACACCTGGCAGGATCCTGATGCACTGTGAAAACCCCATACACACCCGGCAGGATCCTGATACACTGTGAAAAACCCATACACACCTGGCAGGAAACTGATACACTGGGAAAACCCCATACACACCTGGCAGGATCCTGATACACTGTGAAAACCCCATACACACCTAGTAGGATGCTGATACACTGTGAAAACCCCATACGCACCTGGCAGGACCCTGATACACTGTGAAAACCCCATACACACCTGGCAGTATCCTGATACACTGTGAATCCCCCATACACACCTGGCAGGATCCTGATACACTGTGAAACCCCCATAAGCATCTGGCAGGATCCTGATACACTGTGAAATCCCCAAACACACCTGGCAGGGTACTGAGACACTGTGAAAACCCATACACACCTGGCAGGATCCTGATACACTGTGAAGACCCCATACACACCTGGCAGGATCCTGATCCACTGTGAAACCCCATAAAAATGTGGCAGGATCCTGATTCACTGTGAAAACCCAGACACACCTGGAAGGACCCTGATACACTGTGAAAACCCCAAACACACCTGGCAGGATCCTGATACACTGTAAAACCCCATACACACCTGGCCGGATCCTGATGCACTGTGCAACACCCATACACATCTGGAAGGATCCTGATGCAATGTGAAATCCCCATACACATCTGGCAGGATCCTGATGCACTGTGAAAACCCCATACACACG
Organism: Heterodontus francisci; assembly: GCF_036365525.1. Classification (NCBI taxonomy): domain Eukaryota; kingdom Metazoa; phylum Chordata; class Chondrichthyes; order Heterodontiformes; family Heterodontidae; genus Heterodontus; species Heterodontus francisci. Next base: position 1,251,793 of record NW_027141112.1, on the reverse strand, counting down.
TGGCAGGATGCTGATGCACTGTGAAAACCCCATGCACACGTGGCAGGATCCTGATACACTGTGAAAACCCATACACATGAGGCAGGATCCTGATGCACTGTGAAAACCCCGTACAAACGTGGCAGGATCCTGATAAACTGTGAAACCCGCAAACACACCAGGCAGGATCATGATACACTGTGAAAACCCCATGCACACGTGGCAGGGTCCTGATCCACTGTGAATCCCCATACACACCAGGCAGGATCCTGATAAACTGTGAAACCCACATACACACCTGGCAGGATCCTGATACACTGTGAAACCCACATACACACCTGGCAGGATCTTGATACACTGTGAAAACCCCAAACACACCTGGCAGGATCCTGGTACATTGTGAAAACCCCATACACATCTGGCAGGATCCTGATACACTGTGAAAACCCCATACACACCTGTCAGGATCCTGATACACTGTGAAAACCCCATTCACACCTGGCAGGATCCTGTTACACTTTGAAAAACCCATACACACCTGGCTGTACACTGATATACTGTGAAACCCCCATACACACCTGGCAGGATCCTGATACACTGTGAATACCCCATAAACAGCTGGCAGGAGTCTGATACACTGTGAATACCCCATACACACCTGGCAGGATCCTGATGCACTGTGAAAACCCCATACACACCCGGCAGGATCCTGATACACTGTGAAAAACCCATACACACCTGGCAGAACACTGATACACTGGGAAAAACCCATACATACCTGGCAGGATCGTGATCTACTGTGAAAGCCCATACACACCTGGCAGGCTCCTGATACACTGTGAGACCCGCATACACACCTGGAAGGAGCCTGATACACAGTGAAACCCCGTACACATGTGGCAGGATCCTGATGCACAGTGAAACCCCATTCACATCTGGCAGGATCCTGATGCACAGTGAAACCCCATTCACATCTGGCATGATCCTGATGCACAGTGAAAACCCATTCACATCTGGCAGGATCCTGATACACTGTGAAACCCCATAAACACCTGGCAGGATCCTGATACACTGTGAAACCCCATATACACCTGGCAGGATCCTGATACACTGTGAAACCCCATACACACCTGGCAGGATCCTGATGCACTGTGAAACCCCATACACACCTGGCAGGATCCTGATCCACTGTGAAAACTCCATACACACCTGGCAGGACCCTGATACACTGTGAAAACCCCATTCACACCTGGCAGGATCCTGTTACACATTAAACATCCCATACACACCTGGCAGTACACTGATACACTGTGAAAACGCCATACACAACTGGCAGGATCCTGATACACTGTGAAAACCACATGCACACCTGGCAGGACGCTGATACACTGGGAAAAAATCATACACACCTGGCAGGATCCTGATACACTGTGAAAACCCCATACACACCTGGCAGGACACTTATACATTGTGAAAACCCCATACAGAACTGGCAGGATCCTGATACACTGTGAAAAGCCCAGACACACCTGGCAGGACCCTGACACAATGTGAAAACCCCATTCACACCTGGCAGGATACTGTTACACTTTTAAAAACCCATACACACCTGGCAGTACACTGATACACTGTGAAAACCCCATACACACCTGGCAGGATCCTGATACACTGTGAAAACCCCATACACACCTGGCAGGACCCTGATACACTGTAAAAACCCCATACACACCTGGCAGGATCCTGATGCACTGTGAAAACCCCATACACACCCGGCAGGATCCTGATACACTGTGAAAAACCCATACACACCTGGCAGGAAACTGATACACTGGGAAAACCCCATACACACCTGGCAGGATCCTGATACACTGTGAAAACCCCATACACACCTAGTAGGATGCTGATACACTGTGAAAACCCCATACGCACCTGGCAGGACCCTGATACACTGTGAAAACCCCATACACACCTGGCAGTATCCTGATACACTGTGAATCCCCCATACACACCTGGCAGGATCCTGATACACTGTGAAACCCCCATAAGCATCTGGCAGGATCCTGATACACTGTGAAATCCCCAAACACACCTGGCAGGGTACTGAGACACTGTGAAAACCCATACACACCTGGCAGGATCCTGATACACTGTGAAGACCCCATACACACCTGGCAGGATCCTGATCCACTGTGAAACCCCATAAAAATGTGGCAGGATCCTGATTCACTGTGAAAACCCAGACACACCTGGAAGGACCCTGATACACTGTGAAAACCCCAAACACACCTGGCAGGATCCTGATACACTGTAAAACCCCATACACACCTGACCGGATCCTGATGCACTGTGCAACACCCATACACATCTGGAAGGATCCTGATGCAATGTGAAATCCCCATACACATCTGGCAGGATCCTGATGCACTGTGAAAACCCCATACACACGTGGCAGGATGCTGATGCACTGTGAAAACCCCATGCACACGTGGCAGGATCCTGATACACTGTGAAAACCCATACACATGAGGCAGGATCCTGATGCACTGTGAAAACCCCGTACAAACGTGGCAGGATCCTGATAAACTGTGAAACCCGCAAACACACCAGGCAGGATCATGATACACTGTGAAAACCCCATGCACACGTGGCAGGGTCCTGATCCACTGTGAATCCCCATACACACCAGGCAGGATCCTGATAAACTGTGAAACCCACATACACACCTGGCAGGATCCTGATACACTGTGAAACCCACATACACACCTGGCAGGATCTTGATACACTGTGAAAACCCCAAACACACCTGGCAGGATCCTGGTACATTGTGAAAACCCCATACACATCTGGCAGGATCCTGATACACTGTGAAAACCCCATACACACCTGGCAGGACCCTGATACACTGTGAAAGCCCATACACATCTGGCAGGATCCCGATACAATGTGAAAACACGATACACACCTGGCAGGATCCTGATACAATGAGAAAACCCCATACACAACTGGCAGGATCCTGATACACTGTGAAAACCCCTTACACACCTGTCAGGATCCTGATACACTCGGAAAATCCCATACACACCTGGCAGGATACTGATCCACTGTGAAAAACCCATACACACTTGGCAGGATCCTGATACACTTTGAATACCCCATACACAACTGGCAGGTTCCTGATACACTGTGAAAACCCCATACAAACCTGGTAGGATCCTGATCCACTGTGAAAACCCCATACACACCTGGTAGGACGCTGATAAACTGTAAAACCCCCATACACACCTGGCAGAATCCTGATAACCTCTGAAATCCCCATACACACTTGGCAGGATCGTGATCTACTGTGAAAACCCAAACACACCTGGCAGGCTCCTGATACACTGTGAAACCCGCACACACACCTGACAGTAGCCTGATACACAGTGAAACCCCGTACACATGTGGCAGGATCCTGATGCACAGTGAAACCCCATTCACATCTGGCAGGATCCTGATGCTCAGTGAAAACCCCACAAACACCTGGCAGGATCCTGATACACTGTGAAACCCCATATACACCTGGCAGGTTCCTGATACACTGTGAAACCCCATACACACCTGGCAGGATCCTGATACACTGTGAAACCCCCATACACACCTGGCAGGATCCTGAACCATTGTGAAAACTCCATACACAACTGGCAGGACCCTGATAAACTGTGAAATCCACATACATACCTTGCAGGACCCTGATACACTGTGAACACCCCAAACACTCCTGGCAGGATCCTGATACACTGTGAAAACACCATACACACCTGGCAGGACCCTGATACACTGTGAAAACCCCATACAATCCTGGCAGGATCCTGATACACTGTGAAACCTCATACACACCTGGCACTATCCTGATGCACTGTGAAAGCCCCATACACACCTGGCAGGATCCTGATCCACTGTGAAAACCCCATACACACCTGGCAGGACCCTGATACAATGTGAAAACCCCATACACACATGGCAGGACCCTGATACACTGTGAAAACCCCTTTCACACCTGGCAGCATCCTGTTACACATTGAAAATCCCGTGCACACCTGGCAGTACACTGATACACTGTGAAAACCCCATACACACTTAGAAGGATCCTGATACACTGTGAAAACCCCATGCACACCTGGCAGGACCCTGATACACTGGGAAAAATCCATACACAACTGGCAGTATTCTGGTACACTGTGAAAACCAGATACACACCTTGCAGGTCACTGATATACTGTGAAAACCCCATACACACCTGGCAGGATCCTGATACACTGTGAAAATCCCACACACACCTGGCAGGACCCTGATGCACTGTGAAAACCCCATTCACACCTGGCAGGATCCTGTTACACTTTGAAAAACCCATACACACCTGGCAGTACACTGATATACTGTGAAAACCCCAGACACACCTGGCAGGATTCTGATGCACTGTGAGAACACCATACACACCTGGCATCACCCTGATACACTGTGAAAACCCCATACACACCTGGCAGGATCCTGAACCACTGTGAAAACTCCATACACACCTGGCTGGACCCTGATAAACTGTGAAATCGCCATACACACCTGGCAGGACCCTGATACACTGTGAAAACCCCATGCACTCCTGGCAGGATCCTGATACACTGTGAAACACCCATGCACACCTGGCAGGATCCTGAACCACTGTGAAAACTCCATACACACCTGGCAGGACCCTGATAAACTGTGAAATCCCCATACACACCTGGCAGGACCCTGATACACTGTGAAAACCCCATACACTCCTGGCAGGATCCTGATACACTGTGAAAACACCAGACGCACCTGGCAGGACCCTGATACACTGTGAAAACCCCATACACTCCTGGCAGGATCCTGATACACTGTGAAACCCCATACACAACTGGCACTATCCTGATACACTGTGAAAACCCCATACACGCATGGCAGGATCCTGATCCACTGTGAAAACCCCATACACACCTGGCAGGACCCTGATACACTGTGAAAACCCCATTCACACCTGGCAGGATCCTGTTACACATTTAAAATCCCATACACATCTGGCAGTACACTGATACACTGTGAAAACCCCATACACACCTGGCAGGATCCTGATACACTTGGAAAAAGCCATACACACCTGGCAGGATTATGATACACTGTGAAAACCAGATACACACCTGGCAGGACACTGATACAAAGTGAAAACCCCATACACACCTGGCAGGATCCTGATACACTGTGAAAACCCCATACACACCTGTCAGGACCCTGATACACTGTGAAAACCCCATTCACACCTGGCAGGATCCTGTTACACTTTGAAAACCCCATACACACCAGGCAGGACCCTGATACAATGTGAAAACCCCATACACTCCTGGCAGGACCCTGATATACTGTGAAAACCCCATTCACACATGGCAGGATCCTGTTACACATCTAAAATCCCATACACACCTGGCAGTACACTGATACAATGTGAAAACCCGATACACACCTGGAAGGATCCTGATACACTGTGAAAACCCCATGCACACCTGGCAGGATCCTGATACACTGGGAAAAGCCATACACACCTGGCAGGATTCTGATGCACTGTGAAAACCAGATACACACCTGGCAGGACACTGATACACTGTGAAAACCCCACACACACCTGGCAGGATACTGATACACTGTGAAAACCCCATACACACCTGTCAGGATCCTGATATACTGTGAAAACCCCATTTACACCTGGCAGGATCCTGTTACACTTTGAAAAACCCATACACACCTGGCAGTACACTGATATACTGTGAAACCCCCATACACACCTGGCAGGATCGTGATACACTGTGAATACCCCATACACAGCTGGCAGGAGTCTGATACACTGTGAATACCTCATACACACCTGGCAGGATCCGGATGCACTGTGAAAACCCCATACACACCCGGCAGGATCCTGATACACTGTGAAAAACCCATACACACCTGGCGGAACACTGATACACTGGGAAAAACCCATACATACCTGGCAGGATCGTGATCTACTGTGAAAGCCCATACACACCTGGCAGGCTCCTGATACACTGTGAGACCCGCATACACAACTGGAAGGAGCCTGATACACAGTGAAACCCCGTACACATGTGGCAGGATCCTGATGCACAGTGAAACCCCATTCACATCTGGTAGGATCTTGATGCACAGTGAAACCCCATTCACATCTGGCATGATCCTGATGCACTGTGAAACCCCATAAACACCTGGCAGGATCCTGATACACTGTGAAACCCGATATACACCTGGCAGGATCCTGATACACTGTGAAACCCCATACTCTCCTGGCAGGATCCTGTTACACATTAAACATCCCATACACACCTGGCAGTACACTGATACACTGTGAAAACGCCATACACAACTGGCAGGATCCTGATACACTGTGAAAACCCCATGCACACCTGGCAGGACACGTATACACTGTGAAAACCCCATACTCTCCTGGCAGGATCCTGTTACACATTAAACACCCCATACACACCTGGCAGGATGCTGAACCACTGTGAAAACTCCATACTCACCTGGCAGGACCCTGATACACTGTGAAAACCCCATTCACACCTGGCAGGATCCTGTTACACATTAAACATCCCATACACACCTGGCAGTACACTGATACACTGTGAAAACGCCATACACAACTGGCAGGATCCTGATACACTGTGAAAACCCCATGCACACCTGGCAGGACACTTATACACTGTGAAAACCCCATACAGAACTGGCAGGATCCTGATACACTGTGAAAAGCCCAGACACACCTGGCAGGACCCTGATACAATGTGAAAACCCCATTCACACCTGGCAGGATACTGTTACACTTTTAAAAACCCATACACACATGGCAGTACACAGATACACTGTGAAAACCCCATACACACCTGGCAGGACCCTGATACACTGTAAAAACCCCATACACACCTGGCAGGATCCTGATGCACTGTGAAAACCCCATACACACCTGGCAGGACCCTGATACACTGTGAAAACCCCATTCACACCTGGCAGGATCCTGTTACACATTAAACATCCCATACACACCTGGCAGTACACTGATACACTGTGAAAACGCCATACACAACTGGCAGGATCCTGATACACTGTGAAAACCCCATGCACACCTGGCAGGACACTTATACACTGTGAAAACCCCATACAGAACTGGCAGGATCCTGATACACTGTGAAAAGCCCAGACACACCTGGCAGGACCCTGATACAATGTGAAAACCCCATTCACACCTGGCAGGATACTGTTACACTTTTAAAAACCCATACACACCTGGCAGTACACAGATACACTGTGAAAACCCCATACACACCTGGCAGGACCCTGATACACTGTAAAAACCCCATACACACCTGGCAGGATCCTGATGCACTGTGAAAACCCCATACACACCCGGCAGGATCCTGATACACTGTGAAAACCCCATACACACCTGGCAGGAAACTGACACACCGGGAAAACCCCATACACACCTGGCAGGATCCTGATACACTGTGAAAACCCCATACACACCTGGCAGGATGCTGATACACTGTGAAAACCCGATACACACCTGGCAGTATCCTGATACACTGTGAAAACCCCATACACACCTGGCAGGATGCTGATACACTGTGAAAACCCCATACACACCTGGCAGTATCCTGATACACTGTGAAACCCCCATACACACCTGGCAGGATCCTGATACACTGTGAAACCCCCATAAGCATCTGGCAGGATCCTGATACACTGTGAAATCCCCAAACACACCTGGCAGGGTACTGAGACACTGTGAAAACCCATACACACCTGGCAGGATGCTGATACACTGTGAAAACCCGATACACACCTGGCAGTATCCTGATACACTGTGAAAACCCCATACACACCTGGCAGGATGCTGATACACTGTGAAAACCCCATACACACCTGGCAGTATCCTGATACACTGTGAAACCCCCATACACACCTGGCAGGATCCTGATACACTGTGAAACCCCATAAACATGTGGCAGGATCCTGATACACTGTGAAAACCCATACACATGCGGCAGGATCATGATACACTGTGAAAACCCCATGCACACGTGGCAGGGTCCTGATCCACTGTGAATCCCCATACAAACCAGGCAGGATCCTGATAAACTGTGAAACCCACATACACACCTGGTAGGATCCTGATACACTGTGAAACCCACATACACACCTGGCAGGATCCTGATACACTGTGAAAACCCAGACACACCTGGAAGGACCCTGATACACTGTGAAAACCCCAAACACACCTGGCAGGATCCTGATACACTGTGAAACCCCATACACACCTGGCCGGATCCTGATGCACTGTGCAACACCCATACACATCTGGAAGGATCCTGATGCAATGTGAAATCCCCATACACATTTGGCAGGATCCTGATGCACTGTGAAAACCCCATACACACGTGGCAGGATGCTGATGCACTGTGAAAACCCCATGCACACGTGGCAGGATCCTGATACACTGTGAAAACCCATACACATGCGGCAGGATCCTGATGCACTGTGAAAACCCCATACAAACGTGGCAGGATCCTGATAAACTGTGAAACCCGCATACACACCAGGCAGGATCATGATACACTGTGAAAACCCCATGCACACGTGGCAGGGTCCTGATCCACTGTGAATCCCCATACACACCAGGCAGGATCCTGATAAACTGTGAAACCCACATACACACCTGGTAGGATCCTGATACACTGTGAAACCCACATACACACCTGGCAGGATCCTGATACACTGTGAAAACCCCATACACACCTGGCAGGATGCTGATACACTGTGAAAACCCCATACACACCTGGCAGTATCCTGATACACTGTGAAACCCCCATACACACCTGGCAGGATCCTGATACACTGTGAAACCCCATAAACATGTGGCAGGATCCTGATACACTGTGAAAACCCATACACATGCGGCAGGATCATGATACACTGTGAAAACCCCATGCACACGTGGCAGGGTCCTGATCCACTGTGAATCCCCATACAAACCAGGCAGGATCCTGATAAACTGTGAAACCCACATACACACCTGGTAGGATCCTGATACACTGTGAAACCCACATACACACCTGGCAGGATCCTGATACACTGTGAAAACCCAGACACACCTGGAAGGACCCTGATACACTGTGAAAACCCCAAACACACCTGGCAGGATCCTGATACACTGTGAAACCCCATACACACCTGGCCGGATCCTGATGCACTGTGCAACACCCATACACATCTGGAAGGATCCTGATGCAATGTGAAATCCCCATACACATTTGGCAGGATCCTGATGCACTGTGAAAACCCCATACACACGTGGCAGGATGCTGATGCACTGTGAAAACCCCATGCACACGTGGCAGGATCCTGATACACTGTGAAAACCCATACACATGCGGCAGGATCCTGATGCACTGTGAAAACCCCATACAAACGTGGCAGGATCCTGATAAACTGTGAAACCCGCATACACACCAGGCAGGATCATGATACACTGTGAAAACCCCATGCACACGTGGCAGGGTCCTGATCCACTGTGAATCCCCATACACACCAGGCAGGATCCTGATAAACTGTGAAACCCACATACACACCTGGTAGGATCCTGATACACTGTGAAACCCACATACACACCTGGCAGGATCCTGATACACTGTGAAAACCCCAAACACACCTGGCAGGATCCTGGTACATTGTGAAAACCCCATACACTTCTGGCAGGAACCTGATACACTGTGAAAACCCCATACACACCTGGCAGGACCCTGATACATTGTGAACGCCCATACACATCTGGCAGGATACCGATACAATGTGAAAACACGATACACACCTGGCAGGATCCTGATACACTGAGAAAACCCCATACACAACTGGCAGGATCCTGATACACTGTGAAAACCCTTTACACACCTGGCAGGATCCTGATACACTCGGAAAATCCCATACACACCTGGCAGGATACTGATCCACTGTGAAAAACCCATACACACTTGGCAGGATCCTGATACACTTTGAATACCCCATACACACCTGGCAGGTTCCTGATACACTGTGAAAACCCCATACAAACCTGGTAGGATCCTGATCCACTGTGAAAACCACATGCACACCTGGCAGGATACTGATAAACTGCAAAACCCCCATACACACCTTGCAGAATCCTGATAACCTCTGAAAACCCCATACACACTTGGCAGGATCATGATATACTGTGAAAACCCCATACACACCTGGCAGGCTCCTGATACACTGTGAAACCCGCACACACACCTGACAGTAGCCTGATATACAGTGAAACCCCGTACACATGTGGCAGGATCCTGATGCACAGTGAAACCCCATTCACATCTGGCAGGATCCTGATGCACAGTGAAACCCCATTCACATCTGGCAGGATCCTGATGCACAGTGAACACCCATTCACATCTTGCAGGATCCTGATACACTGTGAAACCCCACAAACACCTGGCAGGATCCTGATACACTGTGAAACCCCATATACACCTGGCAGGTTCCTGATACACTGTGAAACCACATACACACCTGGCAGGATCCTGATACACTGTGAAACCCCCATACACACCTGGCAGGATCCTGAACCATTGTGAAAACTCCATACACAACTGGCAGGACCCTGATAAACTGTGAAATCCACATACACACCTTGCAGGACCCTGATACACTGTGAACACCCCAAACACTCCTGGCAGGATCCTGATACACTGTGAAAACACCATACACACCTGGCAGGACCCTGATACACTGTGAAAACCCCATACAATCCTGGCAGGATCCTGATACACTGTGAAACCTCATACACACCTGGCACTATCCTGATGCACTGTGAAAGCCCCATACACACCTGGCAGGATCCTGATCCACTGTGAAAACCCCATACACACCTGGCAGGACCATGATACAATGTGAAAACCCCATACACACATGGCAGGACCCTGATACACTGTGAAAACCCCTTTCACACCTGGCAGGATCATGTTACACATTGAAAATCCCGTACACACCTGGCAGTACACTGATACACTGTGAAAACCCCATACACACTTGGAAGGATCCTGATACACTGTGAAAACCCCATGCACACCTGGCAGGACCCTGATACACAGGGAAAAATCCATACACAACTGGCATGATTCTGGTACACTGTGAAAACCAGATACACACCTGGCAGGTCACTGATATACTGTGAAAACCCCATACACACCTGGCAGGATCCTGATACACTGTGAAAATCCCACACACACCTGGCAGGACCCTGATGCACTGTGAAAACCCCATTCACACCTGGCAGGATCCTGTTACACTTTGAAAAACCCATACACACCTGGCAGTACAATGATATACTGTGAAAACCCCAGACACACCTGGCAGGATTCTGATGCACTGTGAGAACACCATACACACCTGGCATCACCCTGATACACTGTGAAAACCCCATACACACCTGGCAGGACACTGATACACTGTGAGAAACCCATACACACCTGGCAGGAGCCTGATGCACTGTGAAACGCCATTCACACCTGGCAGGATCCTGATACACTGTGAAAACCCCATGCACTTCTGGCAGGATCCTGATCCACTGTGATACCCCTTACACACCTGGCAGGACACTGACACACTGTGAAAACCCCATACTCACCTGGCAGGATGCTGATGCACTGTGAAAAACCCATACACACCTGGCAGGACCCTGATACAGTGTGAAAACCCCATACACACCTGGCAGTATCCTGATACACTGTGAAACCCCCATACACACCTGGCAGGATCCTGATACACTGTGAAACCACCATAAGCACCCGGCAGGATCCTGATACACTGTGAAATCCCCATACACACCTGGCAGGATCCTGTTACACTGTGAAAATCCCATACACAACTGGCAGGATCCTGTCCACTGTGAAACCCCCATACACACCTGGCAGGATCCTGATGCACTGTGAAAACCCATACACACCTGGCAGGATCCTGACACACTGTGAAAACCCCATACACACCTGGCAGGATCCAGATCCACTGTGAAACCCCATACACATGTGGCAGGATCCTGATATACTGTGGAAACCCAGACACACCTGGAAGGACTCTGATACACTGTGAAAACCCCAAACACACCTGGCAGGATCCTGATACACTGTGAAACCCCATACACACCTGGCCGGATCCTGATGCCCTGTGCAACACCCATGCACATCTGGAAGGATCCTGATGCAATGTGAAATCCCCATACACATCTGGCAGGATCCTGATGCACTGTGAAAACCCCATACACACGTGGCAGGATGCTGATACACTGTGAAACCCCATACACATCTGGCAGAATCATGATACACTGTGAAAACCCCATGCACACGTGGCAGGGTCCTGATCCACTGTGAAACCCCATACACACCAGGCAGGATCCTGATAAACTGTGAAACCCACATACACACCTGGCAGGATCCTGATACACTGTGAAACCCAGATACACATCTGTCAGGATCCTGATACACTGTGCAAACCCCATACACACCTGGCAGGACACTGATACACTGTGAAAGCCCATACACACCTAGCAGGATCCCGATACACCGTGAAAACACGATGCACGCCTGGCAGGACACTGATACACTGTGAAAACCCCATACACAACTGGCAGGACACTGATACACTTGTGAAAACCCCATACACACCTGGCAGGATACTGATGCACTGTGAAAACCCCATACGCACCTGGCAGGATCCTGATCCACTGTGAAACCCCATACACACCTGGCAGGACCCTGATGCACTGTGAAAACCCCATACACAACTGGCAGGATACTGATACACTGTGAAAACCCCATACACACCTGGCAGGATCCTGATACACTGTGAAAACCCCATACACACCTGGCAGGATCCTGAAACACTGTGAAAACCCCATAGACACCTGGCAGGTACCTGATAAACTGTGAAACCCACATACACACCTGGCAGGATCCTGATGCACTGTGAAAACACCATACACACCTGGCAGATTACTGATAAACTGTGAAACCCCATACACACGTGGCAGGATCCTGATACATTGTGAAAACCCCATGCATACGTGGCAGGATCCTGATCCACTGTGAATACCCCATGCACACCTGGCAGGATACTGATCCACTGTGAAAACCCCATACACACTTGGCAGGATCCTGATCCACTGTGAATACCCCATACACACCTGGCAGGATGCTGATAAACTGTGAAACCCCCATACACACCTGGCAGGATGCTGATACACTGTGATACCCCATACACACCTGGCAGGACACTGACACACTGTGAAAACCCCATACTCACCTGGCAGGATGCTGATGCACTGTGAAAAACCCATACACACCTGGCAGGACCCTGATACAGTGTGAAAACCCCATACACACCTGGCAGTATCCTGATACACTGTGAAACCCCCATACACACCTGGCAGGATCCTGATACACTGTGAAACCCCCATAAGCACCCGGCAGGATCCTGATACACTGTGAAATCCCCATACACACCTGGCAGGATCCTGATACACTGTGAAAATCCCATACACAACTGGCAGGATCCTGTCCACTGTGAAACCCCCATACACACCTGGCAGGATCCTGATGCACTGTGAAAACCCATACACACCTGGCAGGATCCTGACACACTGTGAAAACCCCATACACACCTGGCAGGATCCAGATCCACTGTGAAACCCCATACACATGTGGCAGGATCCTGATATACTGTGGAAACCCAGACACACCTGGAAGGACTCTGATACACTGTGAAAACCCCAAACACACCTGGCAGGATCCTGATACACTGTGAAACCCCATACACACCTGGCCGGATCCTGATGCCCTGTGCAACACCCATGCACATCTGGAAGGATCCTGATGCAATGTGAAATCCCCATACACATCTGGCAGGATCCTGATGCACTGTGAAAACCCCATACACACGTGGCAGGATGCTGATACACTGTGAAACCCCATACACATCTGGCAGAATCATGATACACTGTGAAAACCCCATGCACACGTGGCAGGGTCCTGATCCACTGTGAAACCCCATACACACCAGGCAGGATCCTGATAAACTGTGAAACCCACATACACACCTGGCAGGATCCTGATACACTGTGAAACCCAGATACACATCTGTCAGGATCCTGATACACTGTGCAAACCCCATACACACCTGGCAGGACACTGATACACTTTGAAAGCCCATACACACCTAGCAGGATCCCGATACACCGTGAAAACACGATACACGCCTGGCAGGACACTGATACACTGTGAAAACCCCATACACAACTGGCAGGACACTGATACACTTGTGAAAACCCCATACACACCTGGCAGGATACTGATGCACTGTGAAAACCCCATACGCACCTGGCAGGATCCTGATCCACTGTGAAACCCCATACACACCTGGCAGGACCCTGATGCACTGTGAAAACCCCATACACACCTGGCAGGATACTGATACACTGTGAAAACCCCATACACACCTGGCAGGATCCTGATACACTGTGAAAACCCCATACACACCTGGCAGGATCCTGAAACACTGTGAAAACCCCATAGACACCTGGCAGGTACCTGATAAACTGTGAAACCCACATACACACCTGGCAGGATCCTGATGCACTGTGAAAACACCATACACACCTGGCAGATTACTGATAAACTGTGAAACCCCATACACACGTGGCAGGATCCTGATACATTGTGAAAACCCCATGCATACGTGGCAGGATCCTGATCCACTGTGAATACCCCATGCACACCTGGCAGGATACTGATCCACTGTGAAAACCCCATACACACTTGGCAGGATCCTGATCCACTGTGAATACCCCATACACACCTGGCAGGATGCTGATAAACTGTGAAACCCCCATACACACCTGGCAGGATGCTGATACACTTTAACAAACCCATACACACCTGGCAGTACACTGATATACTGTGAAAACCCCATACACACCTGGCAGGATCCTGATACACTGTGAAAACCCCAGACACACCTTGCAGGACCCTGATACACTGAGAAAACCCCATACACACCTGGCAGGATCCTGATGCACTGTGAAAACCCCATGCACATCCGGCAGGATCCTGATATACTGTAAAACCCCCATGCACCTCTGGCAGGATCCTGATCCGCTGTGAAACCCCATACACACCTGGCAGGACACTGACACACTGTGAAAACCCCATACACACCTGGAAGGATCCTGATACACTGTGAAATCCCCATACACACCTGGCAGGATCCTGATACACTGTGAAAACCCCATACACAACTGGCAGGATCCTGATACACTGTGAAACCCCCATAAGGACCTGGCAGGATCCTGATACACTGTGTAATCCCCATACACACCTGGCAGGATCCTGATACACTGTGAAAACCATATACACAACTGGCATGATCCTGATCCACTGTGAAACCCCATACACAACTGGCAGGATCCTGATACACTGTGAAAACCCCATACACACCAGGAAGGATCCTGATCCACTGTGAAACCCCGTACACATGTGGCAGGATCCTGATGCACAGTGAATCCCCATTCACATCTGGCAGGATCCTGATGCACAGTGAAACCCCATTCACATCTGGCAGGATCCTGATGCACAGTGAACACCCATTCACATCTTGCAGGATCCTGATACACTGTGAAACCCCACAAACACCTGGCAGGATCCTGATACACTGTGAAACCCCATATACACCTGGCAGGTTCCTGATACACTGTGAAACCACATACACACCTGGCAGGATCCTGATACACTGTGAAACCCCCATACACACCTGGCAGGATCCTGAACCATTGTGAAAACTCCATACACAACTGGCAGGACCCTGATAAACTGTGAAATCCACATACACACCTTGCAGGACCCTGATACACTGTGAACACCCCAAACACTCCTGGCAGGATCCTGATACACTGTGAAAACACCATACACACCTGGCAGGACCCTGATACACTGTGAAAACCCCATACAATCCTGGCAGGATCCTGATACACTGTGAAACCTCATACACACCTGGCACTATCCTGATGCACAGTGAAAGCCCCATACACACCTGGCAGGATCCTGATCCACTGTGAAAACCCCATACACACCTGGCAGGACCATGATACAATGTGAAAACCCCATACACACATGGCAGGACCCTGATACACTGTGAAAACCCCTTTCACACCTGGCAGGATCCTGTTACACATTGAAAATCCCGTACACACCTGGCAGTACACTGATACACTGTGAAAACCCCATACACACTTGGAAGGATCCTGATACACTGTGAAAACCCCATGCACACCTGGCAGGACGCTGATACACAGGGAAAAATCCATACACAACTGGCATGATTCTGGTACACTGTGAAAACCAGATACACACCTGGCAGGTCACTGATATACTGTGAAAACACCATACACACCTGGCAGGATCCTGATACACTGTGAAAATCCCACACACACCTGGCAGGACCCTGATGCACTGTGAAAACCCCATTCACACCTGGCAGGATCCTGTTACACTTTGAAAAACCCATACACACCTGGCAGTACAATGATATACTGTGAAAACCCCAGACACACCTGGCAGGATTCTGATGCACTGTGAGAACACCATACACACCTGGCATCACCCTGATACACTGTGAAAACCCCATACACACCTGGCAGGACACTGATACACTGTGAGAAACCCATACACACCTGGCAGGAGCCTGATGCACTGTGAAACGCCATTCACACCTGGCAGGATCCTGATACACTGTGAAAACCCCATGCACTTCTGGCAGGATCCTGATCCACTGTGATACCCCATACACACCTGGCAGGACACTGACACACTGTGAAAACCCCATACTCACCTGGCAGGATGCTGATGCACTGTGAAAAACCCATACACACCTGGCAGGACCCTGATACAGTGTGAAAACCCCATACACACCTGGCAGTATCCTGATACACTGTGAAACCCCCATAAACACCTGGCAGGATCCTGATACACTGTGAAACCCCCATAAGCACCTGGCAGGATCCTGATACACTGTGAAATCCCCATACACACCTGGCAGGATCCTGATACACTGTGAAAATCCCATACACAACTGGCAGGATCCTGTCCACTGTGAAACCCCCATACACACCTGGCAGGATCCTGATGCACTGTGAAAACCCATACACACCTGGCAGGATCCTGACACACTGTGAAAACCCCATACACACCTGGCAGGATCCAGATCCACTGTGAAACCCCATACACATGTGGCAGGATCCTGATATACTGTGGAAACCCAGACACACCTGGAAGGACTCTGATACACTGTGAAAACCCCA
Organism: Heterodontus francisci; assembly: GCF_036365525.1. NCBI lineage: Eukaryota > Metazoa > Chordata > Chondrichthyes > Heterodontiformes > Heterodontidae > Heterodontus > Heterodontus francisci. The sequence continues at coordinate 1,234,335 of NW_027141112.1, read as the reverse complement.
AACACACCTGGCAGGATCCTGATACACTGTGAAACCCCATACACACCTGGCCGGATCCTGATGCCCTGTGCAACACCCATGCACATCTGGAAGGATCCTGATGCAATGTAAAATCCCCATACACATCTGGCAGGATCCTGATGCACTGTGAAAACCCCATACACACGTGGCAGGATGCTGATACACTGTGAAACCCCATACACATCTGGCAGAATCATGATACACTGTGAAAACCCCATGCACACGTGGCAGGGTCCTGATCCACTGTGAAACCCCATACACACCAGGCAGGATCCTGATAAACTGTGAAACCCACATACACACCTGGCAGGATCCTGATACACTGTGCAAACCCCATACACACCTGGCAGGACACTGATACACTGTGAAAGCCCATACACACCTAGCAGGATCCCGATAAACCGTGAAAACACGATACACACCTGGCAGGACACTGATACACTGTGAAAACCCCATACACAACTGGCAGGACACTGATACACTTCTGAAAACCCCATACACACCTGGCAGGATACTGATGCACTGTGAAAACCCCATACGCACCTGGCAGGATCCTGATCCACTGTGAAACCCCATACACACCTGGCAGGACCCTGATGCACTGTGAAAACCCCATACACACCTGGCAGGATACTGATACACTGTGAAAACCCCATACACACCTGGCAGGATCCTGATACACTGTGAAAACCCCATACACACCTGGCAGGATCCTGAAACACTGTGAAAACCCCATAGACACCTGGCAGGTACCTGATAAACTGTGAAACCCACATACACACCTGGCAGGATCCTGATGCACTGTGAAAACACCATACACACCTGGCAGATTCCTGATAAACTGTGAAACCCCATACACACGTGGCAGGATCCTGATACATTGTGAAAACCCCATGCATACTTGGCAGGATCCTGATCCACTGTGAATACCCCATGCACACCTGGCAGGATACTGATCCACTGTGAAAACCCCATACACACTTGGCAGGATCCTGATCCACTGTGAATACCCTATACACACCTGGCAGGATGCTGATAAACTGTGAAACCCCCATACACACCTGGCAGGATGCTGATACACTTTAACAAACCCATACACACCTGGCAGTACACTGATATACTGTGAAAACCCCATACACACCTGGCAGGATCCTGATACACTGTGAAAACCCCAGACACACCTTGCAGGACCCTGATACACTGAGAAAACCCCATACACACCTGGCAGGATCCTGATGCACTGTGAAAACCCCATACACATCCGGCAGGATCCTGATATACTGTAAAACCCCCATGCACCTCTGGCAGGATCCTGATCCGCTGTGAAACCCCATACACACCTGGCAGGACACTGACACACTGTGAAAACCCCATACACACCTGGAAGGATCCTGATACACTGTGAAATCCCCATACACACCTGGCAGGATCCTGATACACTGTGAAAACCCCATACACAACTGGCAGGATCCTGATACACTGTGAAACCCCCATAAGGACCTGGCAGGATCCTGATACACTGTGTAATCCCCATACACACTTGGCAGGATCCTGATACACTGTGAAAACCATATACACAACTGGCATGATCCTGATCCACTGTGAAACCCCCAAACACAACTGGCAGGATCCTGATACACTGTGAAAACCCCATACACACCAGGAAGGATCCTGATCCACTGTGAAACCCCATACACATGTGGCAGGATCCTGATACACTGTGAAAACCCAGACACACCTGGAAGGACCCTGATACACTGTGAAAACCCCAAACACACCTGGCAGGATCCTGATACACTGTGAAACTCCATACACACCTGGCTGGATCCTGATGCACTGTGCAACACCCATATACATCTGGAAGGAGCCTGATGCAATTTGAAATCCCCATACACATCTGGCAGGATCCTGATGCACTGTGAAAACCCCATACACACGTGGCAGGATGCTGACACACTGTGAAAACCCCATACACAACTGGCAGGATCCTGATACACTGTTAAACCCCCATAAGGACCTGGCAGGATCCTGATACACTGTGTAATCCCCATACACACCTGGCAGGATCCTGATACACTGTGAAAACCATATACACAACTGGCAGGATCCTGATCCACTGTGAAACCCCCAAACACACCTGGCAGGATCCTGATACACTGTGAAAACCCCATACACACCAGGAAGGATCCTGATCCACTGTGAAACCCCATACACATGTGGCAGGATCCTGATACACTATGAAAACCCAGTCACACCTGGAAGGACCCTGATACACTGTGAAAACCCCAAACACACCTGGCAGGATCCTGATAAACTGTGAAACCCCATACACACCTGGCCGGATCCTGATGCACTGTGCAACACCCATATACATCTGGAAGGATCCTGATGCAATGTGAAATCCCCATACACATCTGGCAGGATCCTGATACACTGTGAAAACCCCATACACAACTGGCAGGATCCTGATACACTGTGAAACCCCCATAAGGACCTGGCAGGATCCTGATACACTGTGTAATCCCCATACACACCTGGCAGGATCCTGATACACTGTGAAAACCATATACACAACTGGCATGATCCTGATCCACTGTGAAACCCCCAAACACAACTGGCAGGATCCTGATACACTGTGAAAACCCCATACACACCAGGAAGGATCCTGATCCACTGTGAAACCCCATACACATGTGGCAGGATCCTGATACACTGTGAAAACCCAGACACACCTGGAAGGACCCTGATACACTGTGAAAACCCCAAACACACCTGGCAGGATCCTGATACACTGTGAAACTCCATACACACCTGGCTGGATCCTGATGCACTGTGCAACACCCATATACATCTGGAAGGAGCCTGATGCAATTTGAAATCCCCATACACATCTGGCAGGATCCTGATGCACTGTGAAAACCCCATACACACGTGGCAGGATGCTGACACACTGTGAAACCCCATACACATCTGGCAGGATCATGATACACTGTGACAACCCCATGCACACGTGGCAGGATCCTGATCCACTGTGAAACCCCATACCCACCAGGCAGGATCCTGATAAACTGTGAAACCCACATACACACCTGGCAGGATCCTGATACACTGTGAAACCCACATACACACCTGGCAGGATCCTGATACACTGTGCAAACCCCATACACACCTGGCAGGACACTGATACACTGTGAAAACCCCAAACACACCTGGCAGGATCCTGATACACTGTGCAAACCCCATACACACCTGGCAGGACACTGATACACTGTGAAAACCCCAAACACACCTGGCAGGATCCTGATGCACTGTGAAAACACCATACACACCTGGCAGATTCCTGATAAACTGTGAAACCCCATACACACGTGGCAGGATCCTGATACATTGTGAAAACCCCATGCATACGTGGCAGGATCCTGATCCACTGTGAATACCCCATGCACACCTGGCAGGATACTGATCCACTGTGAAAACCCCATAAACACTTGGCAGGATCCTGATCCACTGTGAATACCCCATACACACCTGGCAGGATGCTGATAAACTGTGAAACCCCCATACACACCTGGCAGGATGCTGATACACTTTAACAAACCCATACACACCTGGCAGTACACTGATATACTGTGAAAACCCCATACACACCTGGCAGGATCCTGATACACTGTGAAAACCCCAGACACACCTGGCAGGACCCTGATACACTGAGAAAACCCCATACACACCTGGCAGGATTCTGATGCACTGTGAAAACCCCATACACATCCGGCAGGATCCTGATATACTGTAAAACCCCCATGCACCTCTGGCAGGATCCTGATCCGCTGTGAAACCCCATACACACCTGGCAGGACACTGACACACTGTGAAAACCCCATACACACCTGGAAGGATCCTGATACACTGTGAAATCCCCATACACACCTGGCAGGATCCTGATACACTGTGAAAACCCCATACACAACTGGCAGGATCCTGATACACTGTTAAACCCCCATAAGGACCTGGCAGGATCCTGATACACTGTGTAATCCCCATACACACCTGGCAGGATCCTGATACACTGTGAAAACCATATACACAACTGGCAGGATCCTGATCCACTGTGAAACCCCCAAACACACCTGGCAGGATCCTGATACACTGTGAAAACCCCATACACACCAGGAAGGATCCTGATCCACTGTGAAACCCCATACACATGTGGCAGGATCCTGATACACTATGAAAACCCAGTCACACCTGGAAGGACCCTGATACACTGTGAAAACCCCAAACACACCTGGCAGGATCCTGATACACTGTGAAACCCCATACACACCTTGCAGGATCCTGATGCACTGTGCAACACCCATATACATCTGGAAGGATCCTGATGCAATGTGAAATCCCCATACACATCTGGCAGGATCCTGATGCACTGTGAAAACCCCATACACACGTGGCAGGATGCTGACACACTGTGAAACCCCTTACACATCTGGCAGGATCATGATACACTGTGACAACCACATGCACACGTGGCAGGACCCTGATCCACTGTGAAACCCCATACCCACCAGGCAGGATCCTGATAAAGTGTGAAACCCACATACACACCTGGCAGGATCCTGATACACTGTGAAACCCACATACACAACTGGCAGGAACCTGATGCACTGTGAAAACCCCATCCACACCAGGCAGGATCCTGATAAACTGTGAAAACCACATACACACCTGACAGGACACTGATACACTGTAAAAACCCCATACACACCTGGCAGGATCCTGATACACTGTGAAAGCGCCATACACACCTGGCAGGACCCTGATACACTGTGAAAGCCCACACACACCTGGCAGGATCCCGATACACTGTGAAAACACGATACACACCTGGCAGGACCCTGATATACTGTGAAAACCCCATACACACCTGGTAGGATCCTGATACACTTGTGAAAACCCCATACACACCTGGCAGGACACTGATAGACTGTGAAAACCCCATACACACCTGGCAGGATCCTGATACACTGGGAAATCCCCATACACACCTGGCAGGACCCTGATACACTGTGAAAACCCTATACACGCCTGGCAGGATCCCGATACATTGTGAAAACCCCATGCACACCTGGCAGGATCCTGACACACTGTGCAAACCCCATACACACCTGGCAGGATCCTGATACACTGTGAAAACCCCATACACACCTGGCAGGAACCTGATAAACTGTGAAACCAACATACACACCTGGCAGGATCCTGATGCACTGTGAAATCCCCATACACACGTGGCAGGATCCTGATCCACTGTGAATACCCCATGCACACCTGGCAGGATACTGATCCACTGTGAAAACCCCATACTCACTTGGCAGGATCCTGATACACTTTGAATACCCCATACACACCTGGCAGGATGCTGATAAACAGTGAAACCCCCATACACACCTGGAAAGATCCTGATAAACTCTGAAAACCCCAGAGACACCTGGCAGGATCGTGATCTACTGTGAAAACCCATACACACCTGGCAGGCTCCTGAAACACCGTGAGATCCCCATACACACCTGGCAGGGGCCTGATGCACTGTGAAAACCACGTACACATGTGGCAGCATCCTGATGCACAGAGAAACCCCATTCACATCTGGCAGGATCCAGATGCACAGTGAAACCCCATTCACATCTGGCAGGATCCTGATGCACAGTGAAAACCAATTCACATCTGGCAGGATCCTGATACACTGTGAAACCCCATAAACACCTGGCAGGATCCTGATACACTGTGAAACCCCATATACACCTGGCAGGATCCTGATACACTGTGAAACCCCATACACACCTCGCAGGATCCTGATACACTGTGAAACCCCCATGCACACCTGGCAGGACCCTGATAAACTGTGAAATCCCCATACACAACTGGCAGGACCCTGATACACTCTGAAAACCCCATACACTCCTGGCAGGATCCTGATACACTGTGAAAACACCATACACATGTGGCAGGATCCTGATGCACTGTGAAACCCAGACGCACCTGGAAGGACCCTGATACACTGTGAAAACCCCAAACACACCTGGCAGGATCCTTATACACTGTGAGACCCCATACACATCCGGCAGGATCCTGATGCACAGTGAAAACCCCATACAAACGTGGCAGGATCCTGATAAACTGGGAAACCCCCATACACACCAGGCAGGATCATGATACACTGTGAAAACCCCATGCACACGTGGCAAGGTCCTGATCCACTGTGAAACCCCACACAAACCAGGCAGGATCCTGATAAACTGTGAAACCCACATACACACATGGCAGGATCCTGATACACTGTGAAACCCACATACACACCTGGCAGGATCCTGATACACTGTGAAAACGGTATCCACACCAGGCAGGATCCTGATAAACTGTGAAAAACACATACACACCTGGCAGGAACCTGATAAACTGTGAAACCAACATACACACCTGGCAGGATCCTAATGCACTGTGAAAACCCCATACACACGTGGCAGGATCCTGATCCACTGTGAATACCCCATGCACACCTGGCAGGATACTGATCCACTGTGAAACCCCATACACACTTGGCAGGATCCTGATACTCTTTGAATACCCCATACACACCTGGCAGGATGCTGATAAACTGTGAAACCCCCATACACACCTGGAAGGATCCTGATAAACTCTGAAAACCCCAGAGACACCTGGCAGGATCGTGATCTACTGTGAAAACCCATACACACCTGGCAGGCTCCTGAAACACTGTGAGACCCCCATACACACCTGGCAGGGGCCTGATGCACTGTGAAAACCACGTACACATGTGGCAGGATCCTGATGCACAGTGAAACCCCATTCACATCTGGCAGGATCCTGATGCACAGTGAAACCCCATTCACATCTGGCAGGTTCCTGATGCACAGTGAAAACCAATTCACATCTGGCAGGATCCTGATACACTGCGAAACCCCATACACACCTCGCAGGATCCTGATGCACTGTGAAACCCCCATACACACCTGGCAGGATTCTGAACCACTGTGAAAACTCCATACACACCTGGCAGGGCCCTGATAAACTGTGAAATCCCCATACACACCTGGCAGGACCCTGATACACTCTGAAAACCCCATACACTCCTGGCAGGATCCTGATACACTGTGAAAACACCATACACATGTGGCAGGATCCTGATACACTGCGAAAACCCAGACGCACCTGGAAGGACCCTGATACACTGTGAAAACCCCAAACACACCTGGCAGGATTCTTATACACTGTGAAACCCCATACACACCTGGACGGATGCTGATGTACTGTGCAACACCCATACACATCTGGAAGGATCCTGATGCAATGTGAAATCCCCATACACATCTGGCAGGATCCTGATGCACTGTGAAAACCCCATACACACGTGGCAGGATGCTGATACACTGTGAAACCCCATACACATCTGGCAGGATCCTGATGCACTGTGAAAACTCCATACACACCTGGCAGGATCCTGATACACTGTGAAAACCCATACACATCCGGCAGGATCCTGATGCACTGTGAAAACCCCATACAAACGTGGCAGGATCCTGATCCACTGTGAAAACCCATACACATCCGGCAGGATCCTGATGCACTGTGAAAACCCCATACAAACGTGGCAGGATCCTGATAAACTGTGAAACCCCCATACACACCAGGCAGGATCATGATACACTGTGAAAACCCCATGCACACGTGGCAAGGTCCTGATCCACTGTGAAACCCCACACACACCAGGCAGGATCCTGATAAACTGTGAAACCCACATACACACCTGGCAGGATCCTGATACACTGCGAAACACACATACACACCTGGCAGGATCCTGATACACTGTGAAAACCCCGTCCACACCAGGCAGGATCCTGATAAACTGTGAAAACCACATACACACCTGGCAGGACCCTGATGCACTGTGAAAACCCAATACACACCTGGCAGGATCCTGATACATTGTGAAAACCCCATACACTTCTGGCAGGATCCTGATACACTGTGAAGACCCCAGACACACATGGCAGGACCCTGATACACTGTGAAAGCCCATACACAACTGGCAGGATCCCGATACACTTTGAAAACACGATACACACCTGGCAGGATCCTGATACACTTGTGAAAACCCCATACACACCTGGCAGGAACTGATGCACTGTGAAAACCCCATGCTCACATGGCAGGATCCTGATACACTGGGAAAACCCCAAACACACCTGGCAGAACCCTGATACACTGTGAAAACCGCATACACACCTGGCAGGATCCCGATACACTGTGAAAACCCCATACACACCTGGCAGGATCCTGATACACCGTGAAAACCCCATACACACCTGGCAGGAACCTGATAAACTGTGAAACCCCATACACACGTGTCAGGATCCTGATACACTGTGAGAACCCCATACACACCAGGCAGGATCCTGATCAACTGTGAATACCCAATGCACACCCGGCAGGATACTAATGCACTGTGAAAACCCCATACACACTTGGCAGGATCCTGATACACTTTGAAAACCCCATACACACCTGGCAGAATACTGATAAACTCTGAAAACCCCATACACACCTGGCAGGATCGTGATCGACTGTGAAAACCCATACACACCCGGCAGGCTCCTGATAGACTGTGAAACCCCCATACACACCAGGCAGGATCCTGATCAACTGTGAATACCCAATGCACACCCGGCAGGATACTAATGCACAGTGAAACCCCATTCACATCTGGCAGGAACCTGATGCACAATGAAAACCAATTCACATCTGGCAGGATCCTGATACACTGTGAAACCCCATCAAAACCTGGCAGGATCCTGATACACTATGAAAACCCCATATACACCTGGCAGGATCCTGAAACACTGTGAAACCCCATACACACCTGGCAGGATCCTGACACGCTGTGAAAACCCATACACACCTGGCAGGATCCTGATCCACTGTGAAACCTCCATACACACCTGGCAGGATCCTGATACACTGTGAAAACCCATACAAACCTGGCAGGATCCTGATACACTGTGAAAACCCCATACACACCTGGCAGGATCCTGATCCACTGTGAAACCCCATACACATGTGGCAGGATCCTGATACACTGTGAAAACCCCATACACACCTGGCAGGATCCTGATGCACTGTGAAACCCCATACACACCTGGCCGGATCCTGATGCAATGTGAAAAAACCATGCACACCTGGCAGGATCCTGATACACTCTGAAACCCCATACACACCTGGCAGGATCCTGATACACTGTGCAACACCCATACACATCTGGAAGGATCCTGATGCAATGTGAAATCCGCATACACATCTGGCAGGATCCTGATTCACTGTGAAACCCCATACACATCTGGCAGGATCCTGATGCACTGTGAAAACCCCATACACACATGGCAGGATCCTGATACACTGTGAAAACCCATACACATCCGGCAGGATCCTGATGCACTGTGAAAATCCCATACAAACGTGGCAGGATCCTGATAAATTGTGAAACCCCCAAACCAACCAGGCAGGATCATGATACACTGTGAAAACCCCATGCACACGTGGCAGGGTCCTGATCCACTGTGAAACCCGATATAAACACGGCAGGATCCTGATAAACTGTGAAACCCACATACACACCTGGCAGGATCCTGATACACTGTGAAACCCACATACGCACCTGGCAGGATCCTGATACATTGTGAAAACCCCATACACACCAGGCAGGATGCTGATAAACTGTGAAAACCACATGCACACCTGGCAGGATCCTGATACACTGTGAAAACCCCATACACACCTGGCAGGATCCTGATCCACTGTGAAAACCCCTTACACACGTGGCAGGATCCTGATCCAATGTGAAAACCCCATACACACTTGGCAGGATCCTGATACACTGTGAAAACCCCATAAGCAACTGGCAGGATCCTGATACACTGTGAAAACCCCATACACACCTGGCAGGATCCTGATACACTGTGAAAACCCCACACACAACTGGCAGGATCCTGATCCACTGTGAAACCCCCATACACACCTGGCAGGATCCTGATACACTGCGAAAACCCATAAACACCTGGCAGGATCCTGATACACTGTGAAAACTCCATACACACCTGGCAGGATCCTGATCCACTGAGAAACCCGATACACATATGGCAGGATCCTGATACACTGTTAAAACCCAGACACACCTGGAAGATTCCTGATACACTGTGAAACCCCATACACACCTGGCCGGATCCTGATCCACTTTGAAAACCCCATGCACACCTGGCAGGATCCTGATGCACTGTGAAACCCCATATACACCTGGCAGGATCCTGATACACTGTGCAACACCCATAAACATCTGGAAGGATCCTGATGCAATGTGAAATCCCCATACACATCTGGCAGGATCCTGATGCACTGTGAAAACCCCATACACACGTGTCAGGATGTTGATACACTGTGAAACCCCATACACATCTGGCAGGATCCTGATGCACTGTGAAAACCCCATACACACGTGGCAGGATCCTGATACACTGTGAAAACCCATACACATCCGGCAGGATCCTGATGCACTGTGAAAACCCCAAACAAACGTGGCAGGATCCTGATAAAATGTGAAAACCCCATACACACCAGGCAGGGTCCTGATCCACTGAGAAAACCCCATACACAGCAGGCAGGATCCTGATAAACTGTGAAACCCACATACACACCTGGCAGGATCCTGATGCACTGTGAAACCCACATACACACCTGGCAAGTTCCTGATACAATGTGAATACCCCATACACACCAGGCAGGATCCTGATAAACTGTGAAAACCACATACACACCTGGCAGGATCCTGATACACTGTGAAAACCCCATACACACCTGGCAGGCTCCTGATAAACTGTGAAACCACATACACACTTGGCAGGATCCTGATACACTGAGAAACCCCCATAAGCACCTGGCAGGATCCTGATACACTGTGAAAACCCCATACACACCTGGCAGGACCTGATCCACTGTGAAACCCCATACACACTTGGCAGGATCCTGATACACTGTGAAACCCCAGACACACCTGGAAGGATCCTGATACACTGTGAAAACCCCATACACACCTGTCAGGATCCTGAAATACTGTGAAACCCGATACACACCTGGCCGGATCCTGATGCACTGTGAAAACCCCATGCACACCTCGCAGGATCCTGATACACTCTGGAATCCCATACACACCTGGCAGGATCCTGATACACTGTGAAACCCCATACACACCTGGCAGGATCCTGATCCACTGTGAAACCCCATACACATGTGGCAGGATCCTGATACCCTGTTAAAACCCAGACACACCTGGAAGGATCCTGATACACTGTGCAACACCCATACACATCTGGAAGGATCCTGATGCAATGTGAAATCCCCATACACATCTGGCAGGATCCTGATGCACTGTGAAAATCCCATACACACGTGTCAGGATGCTGATACACTGTGAAACCCCATACACATCTGGCAGGATCCTGATGCACTGTGAAAACCCCAGACACACGTGGCAGGATCCTGATACAATGGGAAAACCCATACACATCCGGCAGGATCCTGATGCACTGTGAAAACTCCAAACAAACGTGGCAGGATCCTGATAAACTGTGAAACCCCCATACACAGCAGGCAGGATCATGATACACTGTGAAAGCCCCATACACACATGGCAGGGTCCTGATCCACTATGAATCCCCATACACACCAGGCAGGATACTGATAAACTGTGAAACCCACATACACACCTGGCAGGATGCTGATGCACTGTGAAACCCACATACACACCTGGCAGGATCCTGATACACTGTGAAAACCCCGGACACACCAGGCAGGATCCAGATAAACTGTGAAAACCACATATACACCTGGCAGGATCCTGATACACTGTGAAAACCCCATACACACCTGGCAGGATCCTGATAAACTGTGAAACCACATACACACGTGGCAGGATCCTGATACACTGTGAAAACCCAATACACACCTGGCAGGATCCTGATCCACTGTGAAATCCCCATACACACCTGGCAGGATCCTGATCCACTGTGAAAACCCCATACACACTTGGCAGGATCCTGATACACTGCGAAACCCCCATAAGCACCTGGCAGTATCCTGATACACTGTGAAAACCTCATACACACCTGGCAGGATCCTGATACACTGCGAAAACCCCATGCACAACTGGCATGATTCTGATCCACTGTGAAACACCCATACACACCTGGCAGGATCCTGATACACTGTGAAAACCCAAACACACCTGGCAGGATCCTGATACACTGTGAAAACCACATACACACCTGGCAGGACCTGATCCACTGTGAAACCCCATACACATGTGGCAGGATCCTGAGACACTGTGAAAACCCAGACACACCTGGCAGGACCTGATCCACTGTGAAACCCCATACACATGTGGCAGGATCCTGATCCACTGTGAAAACCCCATACACACTTGGCAGGATCCTGATACACTATGAAAACCCCATACACACCTGGCAGGATCCTGATACACTGTGAAACCCCATACACACCTGGCCGGATCCTGATGCACTGTGAAAACCCCATGCACACCTGGCAGGACCCTGATACACGCTGAAATCCCATACACACCTGGCAGGATCCTGATACACTGTGCAACACGCATACACATCTGGAAGGATCCTGATGCACTGTGAAAACCCCATACACACCTGGCAGGATCCTGATCCACTGTGAAACCCCATACACATGTGGCAGGATCCTGATACACTGTGAAAACCCCATACACACCTGGCAGGATCCTGATGCACTGTGAAACCCCATACACACCTGGCCGGATCCTGATGCAATGTAAAATCCGCATACACATCTGGCAGTATCCTGATTCACTGTGAAACCCCATACACATCTGGCAGGATCCTGATGCACTGTGAAAACCCCATACACACGTGGCAGGATCCTGATACACTGTGAAAACCCATACACATCCGGCAGGATCCTGATGCACTGTGAAAATCCCATACAAACGTGGCAGGATCCTGATAAACTGTGAAACCCCCAAACACACCAGGCAGGATCATGATACACTGTGAAAACCCCATGCACACGTGGCAGGGTCCTGATCCACTGTGAAACCCGACAGAAACACGGCAGGATCCTGATAAACTGTGAAACCCACATACACACCTGGCAGGACCCTGATACACTGTGAAACCCACATACGCACCTGGCAGGATCCTGATACATTGTGAAAATCCCATACATACCAGGCAGGATCCTGATAAACTGTGAAAACCACATGCACACCTGGCAGGATCCTGATACACTGTGAAAACCCCATACACACCTGGCAGGATCCTGATCCACTTTGAAAACCCCATACACACGTGGCAGGATCCTGATTCAATGTTAAAACCCCATACACACTTGGCAGGATCCTGATACACTGTGAAAACCCCATAAGCACCTGGCAGGATCCTGATAACCTGTGAAAACCCCATACACACCTGGCAGGATCCTGATACACTGTGAAAACCCCATACACAACTGGCAGGATCCTGATCCGCTGTGAAACCCCCATACACACCTGGCAGGATCCTGATACACTGTGAAAACCCATAAACACCTGGCCGGATCCTGATACACTGTGAAAACCCCATACACACCTGGCAGGATCCTGATACACTGTGAAAACCCATAAACACCTGGCAGGATCCTGATACACTGTGAAAGCCCCATACACACCTGGCAGGATCCTGATCCTCTGAGAAACCCGATACACATATGGCAGGATCCTGATACACTGTTAAAACCCAGACACACCTGGCAGGATCCTGATACACTGTGAAAATCCCATACACACCTGGCAGGATCCTGATACACTGTGAAACCCCATACACACCTGGCCGGGTCCTGATCCACTGTGAAAACCCCATGCACACCTGGCAGGATCCTGATGCACTGTGAAACCCCATAGACACCTGGCAGGATCCTGATACACTGTGCAACACCCATAAACATCTGGAAGGATCCTGATGCAATGTGAAATCCCCATACACATCTGGCAGGATCCTGATGCACTGTGAAAACCCCATACACACGTGTCAGGATGCTGATACACTGTGAAACCCCATACACATTTGGCAGGATCCTGATGCACTGTGAAAACCCCATACACACGTGGCAGGATCCTGATACACTGTGAAAACCCCTACACATCCGGCAGGATCATGATGCACTGTGAAAACCCCAAACAAACGTGGCAGGATCCTGATAAAATGTGAAACCCCCATACACACCAGGCAGGTCCTGATCCACTGTGAAACCCCCATAAGCACCTGGCAGGATCCTGATACACTGTGAAAACCCCAAACACACCTGGCAGGACCTGATCCACTGTGAAACCCCATACACACTTGGAAGGATCCTGATACACTGTGAAACCCCAGACACACCTGGAAGGATCCTGATACACTGTGAAAACCCCATACACATCTGGCAGGATCCTGAAATACTGTGAAACCCGATACACACCTGGCCGGATCCTGATGCACTGTGAAAACCCCATGCACACCTGGCAGGATCCTGATCCACTCTGAATTCCCCATACACACCTGGCAGGATCCTGATACACTGTGAAAACCCATAAACACCTGGCAGGATCCTGATACACTGTGAAAACCCCATACACACCTGGCAGGATCCTGATCCACTGAGAAACCCGATACACATATGGCAGGATCCTGATACACTGTTAAAACCCAGACACACCTGGAAGGATCTTGATACACTGTGAAAACCCCATACAAACCTGGCAGGATCCTGATACACTGTGAAACCCCATACACACCTGGCCGGATCCTGATCCACTGTGAAAACCCCATGCACACCTGGCAGGATCCTGATGCACTGTGAAACCCCATAGACACCTGGCAGGATCCTGATACACTGTGCAACACCCATAAACATCTGGAAGGATCCTGATGCACTGTGAAAACCCAATACACACGTGTCAGGATGCTGATACACTGTGAAACCCCATACACATCTGGCAGGATCCTGATGCACTGTGAAAACCCCATACACACGTGGCAGGATCCTGATACACTGTGAAAACCCATACACATCCGGCAGGATCATGATGCACTGTGAAAACCCCAAACAATCGTGGCAGGATCCTGATCCTCTGAGAAACCCGATACACATATGGCAGGATCCTGATACACTGTTAAAACCCAGACACACCTGGCAGGATCCTGATACACTGTGAAAATCCCATACACACCTGGCAGGATCCTGATACACTGTGAAACCCCATACACACCTGGCCGGATCCTGATCCACTGTGAAAACCCCATGCACACCTGGCAGGATCCTGATGCACTGTGAAACCCCATAGACACCTGGCAGGATCCTGATACACTGTGCAACACCCATAAACATCTGGAAGGATCCTGATGCAATGTGAAATCCCCATACACATCTGGCAGGATCCTGATGCACTGTGAAAACCCCATACACACGTGTCAGGATGCTGATACACTGTGAAACCCCATACACATTTGGCAGGATCCTGATGCACTGTGAAAACCCCATACACACGTGGCAGGATCCTGATACACTGTGAAAACCCCTACACATCCGGCAGGATCATGATGCACTGTGAAAACCCCAAACAAACGTGGCAGGATCCTGATAAAATGTGAAACCCCCATACACACCAGGCAGGTCCTGATCCACTGTGAAACCCCCATAAGCACCTGGCAGGATCCTGATACACTGTGAAAACCCCAAACACACCTGGCAGGACCTGATCCACTGTGAAAACCCCATACACATCTGGCAGGATCCTGAAATACTGTGAAACCCGATACACACCTGGCCGGATCCTGATGCACTGTGAAAACCCCATGCACACCTGGCAGGATCCTGATCCACTCTGAATTCCCCATACACACCTGGCAGGATCCTGATACACTGTGAAAACCCATAAACACCTGGCAGGATCCTGATACACTGTGAAAACCCCATACACACCTGGCAGGATCCTGATCCACTGAGAAACCCGATACACATATGGCAGGATCCTGATACACTGTTAAAACCCAGACATACCTGGAAGGATCTTGATACACTGTGAAAACCCCATACAAACCTGGCAGGATCCTGATACACGGTGAAACCCCATACACACCTGGCCGGATCCTGATCCACTGTGAAAACCCCATGTACACCTGGCAGGATCCTGATGCACTGTGAAACCCCATAGACACCTGGCAGGATCCTGATACACTGTGCAACACCCATAATCATCTGGAAGGATCCTGATGCACTGTGAAAATCCCATACACACGTGTCAGGATGCTGATACACTGTGAAACCCCATACACATCTGGCAGGATCCTGATGCACTGTGAAAACCCCATACACACGTGGCAGGATCCTGATACACTGTGAAAACCCATACACATCCGGCAGGATCATGATGCACTGTGAAAACCCCAAACAAACGTGGCAGGATCCTGATAAAATGTGAAACCCCCATACACACCAGGCAGGTCCTGATCCACTGTGAAACCCCATACACAGCAGGCAGGATCCTGATAAACTGTGAAACCCACATACACACCTGGCAGGATCCTGATACACTGTGAAAACCCATACACATCCGGCAGGATCCTGATGCAATGTGAAAACCCCATACAAACGTGGCAGGATCCTGATAAACTGTGAAACCCCCATACACACGTGGCAGGGTCCTGATCCACTGTGAAACCCCATACACACAAGGCAGGATCCTGATAAACTGTGAAACCCACATGCACACCTGGCAGGATCCTGATACACTGTGAAAACCCCATACACACCAGGCAGGATCCTGATAAACTGTGAAAACCACATACACACCTGGCAGGATCCTGATAAACTGTGAAAACCACATACACACCTGGCAGGATCCTGATACACTGTGAAAACCCATACACACTTGGAAGGATCCTGATACACTGTGAAAACCCCATACACACCTGGCAGGATCCTGATACACTGTGCAACTCCCATACACATCTTGAAGGATCCTGATGCAATGTGAAATCCCCATACACATCTGGCAGGATCCTGATGCACTGTGAAAACCCCATGCACACCTGGCAGGAATCTGATACACACTGAAACCCCAGACACACCTGGCAGGATCCTGATACACTGTGCAACTCCCATACACATCTTGAAGGATCCTGATGCAATGTGAAATCCCCATACACATCTGGCAGGATCCTGATGCTCTGTGAAAACCCCATACACACGTGGCAGGATCCTGATACACTGTGAAACCCCAGACACAACTGGAAGGATCCTGATACACTGTGAAAACCCAGACACACCTGGCAGGACCTGATCCACTGTGAAACCCCATACACATGTGGCAGGATCCTGATCCACTGTGAAAACCCCATACACACCTGGCCGGATCCTGATGCACTGTGAAAACCCCATGCACACCTGGCAGGACCCTGATACACGCTGAAATCCCATACACACCTGGCAGGATCCTGATACACTGTGCAACACGCATACACATCTGGAAGGATCCTGATGCACTGTGAAAACCCCATACACACCTGGCAGGATCCTGATCCACTGTGAAACCCCATACACATGTGGCAGGATCCTGATACACTGTGAAAACCCCATACACACCTGGCAGGATTCTGATGCACTGTGAAACCCCATACACACCTGGCCGGATCCTGATGCAATGTAAAATCCGCATACACATCTGGCAGTATCCTGATTCACTGTGAAACCCCATACACATCTGGCAGGATCCTGATGCACTGTGAAAACCCCATACACACGTGGCAGGATCCTGATACACTGTGAAAACCCATACACATCCGGCAGGATCCTGATGCACTGTGAAAATCCCATACAAACGTGGCAGGATCCTGATAAACTGTGAAACCCCCAAACACACCAGGCAGGATCATGATACACTGTGAAAACCCCATGCACACGTGGCAGGGTCCTGATCCACTGTGAAACCCGACAGAAACACGGCAGGATCCTGATAAACTGTGAAACCCACATACACACCTGGCAGGACCCTGATACACTGTGAAACCCACATACGCACCTGGCAGGATCCTGATACATTGTGAAAATCCCATACATACCAGGCAGGATCCTGATAAACAGTGAAAACCACATGCACACCTGGCAGGATCCTGATACACTGTGAAAACCACATACACACGTGGCAGGATCCTGATTCAATGTTAAAACCCCATACACACTTGGCAGGATCCTGATACACTGTGAAAACCCCATAAGCACCTGGCAGGATCCTGATAACCTGTAAAAACCCCATACACACCTGGCAGGATCCTGATACACTGTGAAAACCCCATACACAACTGGCAGGATCCTGATCCGCTGTGAAACCCCCATACACACCTGGCAGAATCCTGATACACTGTGAAAACCCATAAACACCTGGCAGGATCCTGATACACTGTGAAAACCCCATACACACCTGGCAGGATCCTGATCCTCTGAGAAACCCGATACACATAGGGCAGGATCCTGATAAACTGTTAAAACCCAGACACACCTGGCAGGATCCTGATACACTGTGAAAATCCCATACACACCTGGCAGGATCCTGATACACTGTGAAACCCCATACACACCTGGCCGGATCCTGATCCACTGTGAAAACCCCATGCACACCTGGCAGGATCCTGATGCACTGTGAAACCCCATAGACACCTGGCAGGATCCTGATACACTGTGCAACACCCATAAACATCTGGAAGGATCCTGATGCAATGTGAAATCCCCATACACATCTGGCAGGATCCTGATGCACTGTGAAAACCCCATACACACGTGTCAGGATGCTGATACACTGTGAAACCCCATACACATTTGGCAGGATCCTGATGCACTGTGAAAACCCCATACACACGTGGCAGGATCCTGATACACTGTGAAAACCCCTACACATCCGGCAGGATCATGATGCACTGTGAAAACCCCAAACAAACGTGGCAGGATCCTGATAAAATGTGAAACCCCCATACACACCAGGCAGGTCCTGATCCACTGTGAAACCCCCATAAGCACCTGGCAGGATCCTGATACACTGTGAAAACCCCAAACACACCTGGCAGGACCTGATCCACTGTGAAACCCCATACACACTTGGCAGGATCCTGATACACTGTGAAACCCCAGACACACCTGGAAGGATCCTGATACACTGTGAAAACCCCATACACATCTGGCAGGATCCTGAAATACTGTGAAACCCGATACACACCTGGCCGGATCCTGATGCACTGTGAAAACCCCATGCACACCTGGCAGGATCCTGATCCACTCTGAATTCCCCATACACACCTGGCAGGATCCTGATACACTGTGAAAACCCATAAACACCTGGCAGGATCCTGATACACTGTGAAAACCCCATACACACCTGGCAGGATCCTGATCCACTGAGAAACCCGATACACATATGGCAGGATCCTGATACACTGCTAAAACCCAGACACACCTGGAAGGATCTTGATACACTGTGAAACCCCATACAAACCTGGCAGGATCCTGATACACTGTGAAACCCCATACACACCTGGCCGGATCCTGATCCACTGTGAAAACCCCATGCACACCTGGCAGGATCCTGATGCACTGTGAAACCCCATAGACACCTGGCAGGATCCTGATACACTGTGCAACACCCATAAACATCTGGAAGGATCCTGATGCAATGTTAAATCCCCATACACATCTGGCAGGATCCTGATGCACTGTGAAAACCCCATACACACGTGTCAGGATGCTGATACACTGTGAAACCCCATACACATCTGGCAGGATCCTGATGCACTGTGAAAACCCCATACACACGTGGCAGGATCCTGATACACTGTGAAAACCCATACACATCCGGCAGGATCATGATTAACTGTGAAAACCCCAAACAAACGTGGCAGGATCCTGATAAAATTTGAAACCCCCATACACACCAGGCAGGTCCTGATCCACTGTGAAACCCCATACACAGCAGGCAGGATCCTGATAAACTGTGAAACCCACATACACACCTGGCAGGATCCTGATGCACTGTGAAACCCACATACACACCTGGCAGGATCCTGATACACTGTGAAAACCCATACACATCCGGCAGGATCCTGATGCAATGTGAAAACCCCATGCAAACG
The DNA here is from genome assembly GCF_036365525.1 of Heterodontus francisci. Lineage (NCBI taxonomy): Eukaryota > Metazoa > Chordata > Chondrichthyes > Heterodontiformes > Heterodontidae > Heterodontus > Heterodontus francisci. Next base: position 1,214,017 of record NW_027141112.1, on the reverse strand, counting down.
TGGCAGGATCCTGATAAACTGTGAAACCCCCATACACACGTGGCAGGGTCCTGATCCACTGTGAAACCCCATACACACAAGGCAGGATCCTGATAAACTGTGAAACCCACATGCACACCTGGCAGGATCCTGATACACTGTGAAAACCCCATACACACCAGGCAGGATCCTGATAAACTGTGAAAACCACATACACACCTGGCAGGATCCTGATAAACTGTGAAAACCACATACACACCTGGCAGGATCCTGATACACTGTGAAAACCCATACACACTTGGAAGGATCCTGATACACTGTGAAAACCCCATACACACCTGGCAGGATCCTGATACACTGTGCAACTCCCATACACATCTTGAAGGATCCTGATGCAATGTGAAATCCCCATACACATCTGGCAGGATCCTGATGCACTGTGAAAACCCCATGCACACCTGGCAGGAATCTGATACACACTGAAACCCCAGACACACCTGGCAGGATCCTGATACACTGTGCAACTCCCATACACATCTTGAAGGATCCTGATGCAATGTGAAATCCCCATACACATCTGGCAGGATCCTGATGCTCTGTGAAAACCCCATACACACGTGGCAGGATCCTGATACACTGTGAAACCCCAGACACACCTGGAAGGATCCTGATACACTGTGAAAACCCCATACACACCTGGCAGGAACCTGAAATACTGTGAAACCCGATACACACCTGGCCGGATCCTGATGCACTGTGAAAACCCCATGCACACCTGGCAGGATCCTGATCCACTCTGAAATCCCCATACACACCTGGCAGGATCCTGATACACTGTGAAAACCCATAAACACCTGGCAGGATCCTGATACACTGTGAAAACCCCATACACACCTGGCAGGATCCTGATCCACTGAGAAACCCGATACACATATGGCAGGATCCTGATACACTGTTAATACCCAGACACACCTGGAAGGATCCTGATACACTGTGAAAACCCCATACACACCGGGGAGGATCCTGATACACTGTGAAACCCCATACACACCTGGCCGGATCCTGATCCACTGTGAAAACCCCATGCACACCTGGCAGGATCCTGATGCACTGTGAAACCCCATAGACACCTGACAGGATCCTGATACACTGTGCAACACCCATAAACATCTGGAAGGATCCTGATGCAATGTGAAATCCCCATACACATCTGGCAGGATCCTGATGCACTGTGAAAACGCCATACACACGTGTCAAGATGCTGATACACTGTGAAACCCCATACACATCTGGCAGGATACTGATGCACTGTTAAAACCCCATACACACGTGGCAGGATCCTGATACACTGTGAAAACCCATACACATCCGGCAGGATCATGATGCACTGTGAAAACCCCAAACAAACGTGGCAGGATCCTGATAAAATGTGAAACTCCCATACACACCAGGCAGGTCCTGATCCACTGTGAAACCCCATACACAGCAGGCAGGATCCTGATAAACTGTGAAACCCACATACACACCTGGCAGGATCCTGATGCACTGTGAAACCCACATACACACCTGGCAGGATCCTGATTCACTGTGAAAACCCATACACATCCGGCAGGATCCTGATGCAATGTGAAAACCCCATACAAACGTGGCAGGATCCTGATAAACTGTGAAACCCCCATACACACGTGGCAGGGTCCTGATCCACTGTGAAACCCCATACACACAAGGCAGGATCCTGATAAACTGTGAAACCCACATGCACACCTGGCAGGATCCTGATACACTGTGAAAACCCCATACACAACAGGCAGGATCCTGATAAACTGTGAAAACCACATACACACCTGGCAGGATCCTGATAAACTGTGAAAACCACATACACACCTGGCAGGATCCTGATACACTGTGAAAACCCATACACACTTGGAAGGATCCTGATACACTGTGAAAACCCCATACACACCTGGCAGGATCCTGATACACTGTGCAACTCCCATACACATCTTGAAGGATCCTGATGCAATGTGAAATCCCCATACACATCTGGCAGGATCCTGATGCACTGTGAAAACCCCATACACACGTGTCAGGATGCTGATACACTGTGAAACCCCATACACATTTGGCAGGATCCTGATGCACTGTGAAAACCCCATACACACGTGGCAGGATCCTGATACACTGTGAAAACCCCAACACATCCGGCAGGATCATGATGCACTGTGAAAACCCCAAACAAACGTGGCAGGATCCTGATAAAATGTGAAACCCCCATACACACCAGGCAGGTCCTGATCCACTGTGAAACCCCCATAAGCACCTGGCAGGATCCTGATACACTGTGAAAACCCCAAACACACCTGGCAGGACCTGATCCACTGTGAAACCCCATACACACTTGGCAGGATCCTGATACACTGTGAAACCCCAGACACACCTGGAAGGATCCTGATACACTGTGAAAACCCCATACACATCTGGCAGGATCCTGAAATACTGTGAAACCCGATACACACCTGGCCGGATCCTGATGCACTGTGAAAACCCCATGCACACCTGGCAGGATCCTGATCCACTCTGAATTCCCCATACACACCTGGCAGGATCCTGATACACTGTGAAAACCCATAAACACCTGGCAGGATCCTGATACACTGTGAAAACCCCATACACACCTGGCAGGATCCTGATCCACTGAGAAACCCGATACACATATGGCAGGATCCTGATACACTGTTAAAACCCAGACACACCTGGAAGGATCTTGATACACTGTGAAACCCCATACAAACCTGGCAGGATCCTGATACACTGTGAAACCCCATACACACCTGGCCGGATCCTGATCCACTGTGAAAACCCCATGCACACCTGGCAGGATCCTGATGCACTGTGAAACCCCATAGACACCTGGCAGGATCCTGATACACTTTGCAACACCCATAAACATCTGGAAGGATCCTGATGCAATGTTAAATCCCCATACACATCTGGCAGGATCCTGATGCACTGTGAAAACCCCATACACACGTGTCAGGATGCTGATACACTGTGAAACCCCATACACATCTGGCAGGATCCTGATGCACTGTGAAAACCCCATACACACGTGGCAGGATCCTGATACACTGTGAAAACCCATACACATCCGGCAGGATCATGATGCACTGTGAAAACCCCAAACAAACGTGGCAGGATCCTGATAAAATGTGAAACCCCCATACACACCAGGCAGGTCCTGATCCACTGTGAAACCCCATACACAGCAGGCAGGATCCTGATAAACTGTGAAACCCACATACACACCTGGCAGGATCCTGATGCACTGTGAAACCGACATACACACCTGGCAGGATCCTGATACACTGTGAAAACCCATACACATCCGGCAGGATCCTGATGCAATGTGAAAACCCCATGCAAACGTGGCAGGATCCTGATAAACTGTGAAACCCCCATACACACGTGGCAGGGTCCTGATCCACTGTGAAACCCCATACACACAAGGCAGGATCCTGATAAACTGTGAAACCCACATGCACACCTGGCAGGATCCTGATACACTGTGAAAACCCCATACACACCAGGCAGGATCCTGATAAACTGTGAAAACCACATACACACCTGGCAGGATCCTGATAAACTGTGAAAACCACATACACACCTGGCAGGATCCTGATACACTGTGAAAACCCATACACACTTGGAAGGATCCTGATACACTGTGAAAACCCCATACACACCTGGCAGGATCCTGATACACTGTGCAACTCCCATACACATCTTGAAGGATCCTGATGCAATGTGAAATCCCCATACACATCTGGCAGGATCCTGATGCACTGTGAAAACCCCATGCACACCTGGCAGGAATCTGATACACACTGAAACCCCAGACACACCTGGCAGGATCCTGATACACTGTGCAACTCCCATACACATCTTGAAGGATCCTGATGCAATGTGAAATCCCCATACACATCTGGCAGGATCCTGATGCTCTGTGAAAACCCCATACACACGTGGCAGGATCCTGATACACTGTGAAACCCCAGACACACCTGGAAGGATCCTGATACACTGTGAAAACCCCATACACACCTGGCAGGAACCTGAAATACTGTGAAACCCGATACACACCTGGCCGGATCCTGATGCACTGTGAAAACCCCATGCACACCTGGCAGGATCCTGATCCACTCTGAAATCCCCATACACACCTGGCAGGATCCTGATACACTGTGAAAACCCATAAACACCTGGCAGGATCCTGATACACTGTGAAAACCCCATACACACCTGGCAGGATCCTGATCCACTGAGAAACCCGATACACATATGGCAGGATCCTGATACACTGTTAATACCCAGACACACCTGGAAGGATCCTGATACACTGTGAAAACCCCATACACACCGGGGAGGATCCTGATACACTGTGAAACCCCATACACACCTGGCCGGATCCTGATCCACTGTGAAAACCCCATGCACACCTGGCAGGATCCTGATGCACTGTGAAACCCCATAGACACCTGACAGGATCCTGATACACTGTGCAACACCCATAAACATCTGGAAGGATCCTGATGCAATGTGAAATCCCCATACACATCTGGCAGGATCCTGATGCACTGTGAAAACGCCATACACACGTGTCAGGATGCTGATACACTGTGAAACCCCATACACATCTGGCAGGATACTGATGCACTGTTAAAACCCCATACACACGTGGCAGGATCCTGATACACTGTGAAAACCCATACACATCCGGCAGGATCATGATGCACTGTGAAAACCCCAAACAAACGTGGCAGGATCCTGATAAAATGTGAAACTCCCATACACACCAGGCAGGTCCTGATCCACTGTGAAACCCCATACACAGCAGGCAGGATCCTGATAAACTGTGAAACCCACATACACACCTGGCAGGATCCTGATGCACTGTGAAACCCACATACACACCTGGCAGGATCCTGATTCACTGTGAAAACCCATACACATCCGGCAGGATCCTGATGCAATGTGAAAACCCCATACAAACGTGGCAGGATCCTGATAAACTGTGAAACCCCCATACACACGTGGCAGGGTCCTGATCCACTGTGAAACCCCATACACACAAGGCAGGATCCTGATAAACTGTGAAACCCACATGCACACCTGGCAGGATCCTGATGCACTGTGAAAACCCCATACACAACAGGCAGGATCCTGATAAACTGTGAAAACCACATACACACCTGGCAGGATCCTGATAAACTGTGAAAACCACATACACACCTGGCAGGATCCTGATACACTGTGAAAACCCATACACACTTGGAAGGATCCTGATACACTGTGAAAACCCCATACACACCTGGCAGGATCCTGATACACTGTGCAACTCCCATACACATCTTGAAGGATCCTGATGCAATGTGAAATCCCCATACACATCTGGCAGGATCCTGATGCACTGTGAAAACCCCATGCACACCTGGCAGGAATCTGATACACACTGAAACCCCAGACACACCTGGCAGGATCCTGATACACTGTGCAACTCCCATACACATCTTGAAGGATCCTGATGCAATGTGAAATCCCCATACACATCTGGCAGGATCCTGATGCTCTGTGAAAACCCCATACACACGTGGCAGGATCCTGATACACTGTGAAACCCCAGACACACCTGGAAGGATCCTGATACACTGTGAAAACCCCATACACACCTGGCAGGATCCTGAAATACTGTGAAACCCGATACACACCTGGCCGGATCCTGATGCACTGTGAAAACCCCATGCACACCTGGCAGGATCCTGATCCACTCTGAAATCCCCATACACACCTGGCAGGATCCTGATACACTGTGAAAACCCATAAACACCTGGCAGGATCCTGATACACTGTGAAAACCCCATACACACCTGGCAGGATCCTGATCCACTGAGAAACCCGATACACATATGGCAGGATCCTGATACACTGTTAATACCCAGACACACCTGGAAGGATCCTGATACACTGTGAAAACCCCATACACACCGGGCAGGATCCTGATACACTGTGAAACCCCATACACACCTGGCCGGATCCTGATCCACTGTGAAAACCCCATGCACACCTGGCAGGATCCTGATGCACTGTGAAACCCCATAGACACCTGACAGGATCCTGATACACTGTGCAACACCCATAAACATCTGGAAGGATCCTGATGCAATGTGAAATCCCCATACACATCTGGCAGGATCCTGATGCACTGTGAAAACGCCATACACACGTGTCAGGATGCTGATACACTGTGAAACCCCTTACACATCTGGCAGGATACTGATGCACTGTTAAAACCCCATACACACGTGGCAGGATCCTGATACACTGTGAAAACCCATACACATCCGGCAGGATCATGATGCACTGTGAAAACCCCAAACAAACGTGGCAGGATCCTGATAAAATGTGAAACTCCCATACACACCAGGCAGGTCCTGATCCACTGTGAAACCCCATACACAGCAGGCAGGATCCTGATAAACTGTGAAACCCACATACACACCTGGCAGGATCCTGATGCACTGTGAAACCCACATACACACCTGGCAGGATCCTGATACACTGCGAAAACCCATACACATCCGGCAGGATCCTGATGCAATGTGAAAACCCCATACAAACGTGGCAGGATCCTGATAAACTGTGAAACCCCCATACACACGTGGCAGGGTCCTGATCCACTGTGAAACCCCACACACACAAGGCAGGATCCTGATAAACTGTGAAACCCACATGCACACCTGGCAGGATCCTGATACACTGTGAAAACTCCATACACACCAGGCAGGATCCTGATAAACTGTGAAAACCACATACACACCTGGCAGGATCCTGATACACTGTGAAAACCCATACACACTTGGAAGGATCCTGATACACTGTGAAAACCCCATACAAACCTGGCAGGATCCTGATACACTGTGAAACCCCATACACACCTGGCCGGATCCTGATCCACTGTGAAAACGCCATGCACACCTGGCAGGATCCTGATGCACTGTGAAACCCCATAGACACCTGGCAGGATCCTGATACACTGTGCAACACCCATAAACATCTGGAAGGATCCTGATGCAATGTTAAATCCCCATACACATCTGGCAGGATCCTGATGCACTGTGAAAACCCCATACACACGTGTCAGGATGCTGATACACTGTGAAACCCCATACACATCTGGCAGGATCCTGATGCACTGTGAAAACCCCATACACACGTGGCAGGATCGTGATACACTGTGAAAACCCATACACATCCGGCAGGATCATGATGCACTGTGAAAACCCCAAACAAACGTGGCAGGATCCTGATAAAATGTGAAACCCCCATACACACCAGGCAGGTCCTGATCCACTGTGAAACCCCATACACAGCAGGCAGGATCCTGATAAACTGTGAAACCCACATACACACCTGGCAGGATCCTGCTGCACTGTGAAACCCACATACACACCTGGCAGGATCCTGATACACTGTGAAAACCCATACACATCCGGCAGGATCCTGATGCAATGTGAAAACCCCATACAAACGTGGCAGGATCCTGATAAACTGTGAAACCCCCATACACACGTGGCAGGGTCCTGATCCACTGTGAAACCCCATACACACAAGGCAGGATCCTGATAAACTGTGAAACCCACATGCACACCTGGCAGGATCCTGATACACTGTGAAAACCCCATACACACCAGGCAGGATCCTGATAAACTGTGAAAACCACATACACACCTGGCAGGATCCTGATAAACTGTGAAAACCACATACACACCTGGCAGAATCCTGATACACTGTGAAAACCCATACACACTTGGAAGGATCCTGATACACTGTGAAAACCCCATACACACCTGGCAGGATCCTGATACACTGTGCAACTCCCATACACATCTTGAAGGATCCTGATGCAATGTGAAATCCCCATACACATCTGGCAGGATCCTGATGCACTGTGAAAACCCCATGCACACCTGGCAGGAATCTGATACACACTGAAACCCCAGACACACCTGGCAGGATCCTGATACACTGTGCAACTCCCATACACATCTTGAAGGATCCTGATGCAATGTGAAATCCCCATACACATCTGGCAGGATCCTGATGCTCTGTGAAAACCCCATACACACGTGGCAGGATCCTGATACACTGTGAAACCCCAGACACACCTGGAAGGATCCTGATACACTGTGAAAACCCCATACACACCTGGCAGGATCCTGAAATACTGTGAAACCCGATACACACCTGGCCGGATCCTGATGCACTGTGAAAACCCCATGCACACCTGGCAGGATCCTGATCCACTCTGAAATCCCCATACACACCTGGCAGGATCCTGATACACTGTGAAAACCCATAAACACCTGGCAGGATCCTGATACACTGTGAAAACTCCATACACACCTGGCAGGATCCTGATACACTGTGAAAACCCCATACACACCGGGCAGGATCCTGATACACTGTGAAACCCCATACACACCTGGCCGGATCCTGATCCACTGTGAAAACCCCATGCACACCTGGCAGGATCCTGATGCACTGTGAAACCCCATAGACACCTGACAGGATCCTGATACACTGTGCAACACCCATAAACATCTGGAAGGATCCTGATGCAATGTGAAATCCCCATACACATCTGGCAGGATCCTGATGCACTGTGAAAACGCCATACACACGTGTCAGGATGCTGATACACTGTGAAACCCCATACACATCTGGCAGGATCCTGATGCACTGTTAAATCCCCATACACACGTGGCAGGATCCTGAGACACTGTGAAAACCCATACACATCCGGCAGGATCATGATGCACTGTGAAAACCCCAAACAAACGTGGCAGGATCCTGATAAAATGTGAAACTCCCATACACACCAGGCAGGTCCTGATCCACTGTGAAACCCCATACACAGCAGGCAGGATCCTGATAAACTGTGAAACCCACATACACACCTGGCAGGATCCTGATGCACTGTGAAACCCACATACACACCTGGCAGGATCCTGATACACTGCGAAAACCCATACACATCCGGCAGGATAATGATGCAATGTGAAAACCCCATACAAACGTGGCAGGATCCTGATAAACTGTGAAACCCCCATACACACGTGGCAGGGTCCTGATCCACTGTGAAACCCCATACACACAAGGCAGGATCCTGATAAACTGTGAAACCCACATGCACACCTGGCAGGATCCTGATACACTGTGAAAACCCCATACACACCAGGCAGGATCCTGATAAACTGTGAAAACCACATACACACCTGGCAGGATCCTGATACACTGTGAAAACCCTTACACACTTGGAAGGATCCTGATACACTGTGAAAACCCCATACACACCTGGCAGGATCCTGATACACTGTGCAACTCCCATACACATCTTGAAGGATCCTGATGCAATGTGAAATCCCCATACACATCTGGCAGGATCCTGATGCACTGTGAAAACCCCATGCACACCTGGCAGGATCCTGATACACTGTGAAACCCCATACACATCTGGCAGGATCCTGATACACTGTGAAAACCCATACACATCCGGCAGGATCCTGAAAAACTGTGAAAACCCCATACACACCAGGCAGGATCATGATACACTGTGAAAACCCCAGACACACGTGGCAGGGTCCTGATCCACTGTGAAACCCCATACACACCAGGCAGGATCCTGATAAACTGTGAAACCCACATACACTCCTGTCAGGATCCTGATGCACTGTGAAACCCACATACACACCTGGCAGGATCCTGATACACTGTGAAAACCCCATACACACCTGGCAGGGTTCTGATACACTGTGAAAACCCATACACACCTGGCAGGATCCTGATACACTGTGGAAACCCCACACACACCTGGCAGGAACTGATCCACTGTGAAACCCCAGACACATGCGGCAGGATCCTGATGCACTGTGAAATCCCAGACACACCTGGAAGGATCCTGATACACTGTGAAAACCCCACACAGTCCTGGCAGGATCCTGATACACTGTGAAACCCCATACACACCTGGCCGGATCCTGATGCACTGTGAAACCCCATGCACACCTGGCAGGATGCTGATACACTCTGAAACACCATACACACCTGGCAGGATCCTGATACACTGTGCAACACCCATACACATCTGGAAGGATCCTGATGCAATGTGAAATCCCCATACACATCTGGCAGCATTCTGATGCACTGTGAAAACCCCATACACACGCGGCATGATGCTGATGCACTGTGAAACCCCATACACATCTGGCAGCATCCTGATGCACTGTGAAAACCCCATACACACGAGGCAGGAAGCTGACACACTGTGAAAACCCATAGACATCCGGCAGGATCCTGATGCACTGTGAAAACCCCACACAAACGTGGGAGGATCCTGATAAACTGTGAAACCCCATACACACGTGGCAGGGTCCTGATCCACTATGAAACCCCATGCACACCAGGCAGGATCCTGATAAACTGTGAAACCCACATACACACCTGGCAGGATCCTGATACACTTTGGAAACCCCATACACACCTGGCTGGCTCCTGATAAAATGTGAAACCACATACACACGTGGCAGGATCCTGATACACTGTGAAAACCCCATACACACCTGGCAGGATCCTGATCCCATGTGAAAACCCCATACACACCAGGCAGGATCCTGATCCACTGTGAAAACCCCATACACACTTGGCAGGATCCTGATACACTGTAAAACCCCCATAAGCACCTGACAGGATCCTGATACACTGTGAAAACCCCATACACACCTGGCAGGATCCTGATACACAGTGAAAATCCCATACACAACTGGCAGGATCCTGATCCACTGTGAAACCCCCATACACACCTGGCAGGATCCTGATACACTGTGAAAACACCATACACACCTGGCAGGATCCTGATGCACTGTGCAAACACGCTACACACCTGGCAGGATCCTGATCCACTGTGAAACCCCATACAGATGTGGCAGGATCCTGATACACTGTGAAAACCCAGACACACAAGGAAGGATCCTGATACACTGTGAAAACCCCATACACACCTGGCAGGATCCTGATACACTGTGAAACCCCATACACACCTGGCCGGATCCTGATGCACTGTGAAAACCCCATGCGCTCCTGGCAGGATCCTGATACACTCTGAAATCCCATGCACCCCTGGCAGGATCCTGATGCACTGTGCAACACCCATACACATCTGGAAGGATCCTGATGCAGTGTGAAATCCCCAAACACATCTGGCAGGATCCTGATGCAATGTGAAAATCCCATACTCACGTGGCAGGATGCTGATACACTGTGAAACCCCATACACATCTGGCAGGATCCTGATGCACTGTGAAAACCCCATACAAACGTGGCAGGATCCTGACAAACTGTGAAACCCCCATACACACCAGGCAGGATTATGATTCACTGTGAAAACCCCATACACACGTGGCAGTGTCCTGATCCACTGTGAAACCCCATATACACCAGGCCGGATCCTGATAAACTGTGAAACCCACATACACACCTGGCAGTATCCTGATACACTGTGAAACCCACATACACACCTGGCAGGATCCTGATACACTGTGAAAACCCCATACACACCAGGCAGGATCCTGATAAACTGTGAAAACCACATACACACCTGGCAGGGTCCTGATACTCTGTGAAAACCCCATACACACCAGGCAGGCTCCTGATAAACTGTGAAACCACATACACACGTGGCAGGATCCTGATGCACTGTGAAAACCCCATACACACCTGGCAGAATCCTGATCCACTGTGAAAACCCCAAACACACTTGGCAGGATCCTGATACACTGTGAAAACCCCATACAGACCTGGCAGGATCCTGATACACTGTTAAAACCCCAAACACACCTGGCGGGATCCTGATCCACTTTGAAAACCCCATACACATCTGGCAGAATGCTGAAAAACTGTGAATCCCCCTTACACACCTGGCAGGATCCTGATAATCTGTGAAAACCCCATACATACCTGGCAGGATCCAGATATACTGCGAAAACCCATACACAACTGGCAGGATCCTGATACACTGCGAAACCCCCATACACACATGGCACGAGCCTGATACACTGTGAAAACCCCGTCCACACCTGGCAGGATCCTGATACACAGTGAAACCCCATTAACATCTGGCAGGATCCTGATACACTGTGAAAACCCCAAACACACTTGGCAGGATCCTGATACACTGTGAAAACCCCAAACACACTTGGCAGGATCCTGATACACTGTGAAAACCCCATACAGACCTGGCAGGATCCTGATACACTGTTAAAACCCCAAACACACCTGGCAGGATCCTGATCCACTGTGAAAACCCCATACACATCGGGCAGAATGCTGAAAAACTGTGAAACCCCCTTACACACCTGGCAGGATCCTGATAATCTGTGAAAACCCCATACACACCTGGCAGGATCCAGATATACTGCGAAAACCCATACACAACTGGCAGGATCCTGATACACTGCGAAACCCCCATACACACATGGCACGAGCCTGATACACTGTGAAAACCCAGGTCCACACCTGGCAGGATCCTGATACACAGTGAAACCCCATTAACATCTGGCAGGATCCTGATACACTGTGAAACCCCATACACACCTGGCAGGATCCTCATACACTGTGAAACCCCATACACATGTGGCAGGATCCTGATACACTGTGAAAACCCAGACACATCAGGAAGGATCCTGATACACTGTGGAAACCCCATACACACCTGGCCGGATCCTGATGCACTGTGAAAACCCCATGCGCTCCTGGCAGGATCCTGATACACTGTGCAACACCCATACACATCTGGAAGTAACCTGATGCAATGTGAAATCCCCATACACATCTGGCAGTATCCTTGATGCACTGTGAAAACCCCATATACACGTGGCAGGATGCTGATGCACTGTGAAAATCCCATACACACGTGGCAGGCTCCTGATGCACTGTGAAAACCCATACACATCCGGCAGGATCCTGATGCACTGTGAAAACCCCATACAAACGTGGCAGGATCCTGATAAACTGTAAAACCCCCAGACACACCAGGCAGGATCATGATACACTGTGAAAATCCCATACACACGTACCAGGGTACTGATCCACTGTGAAACCCCATAGACACCAGGCAGGATCCTGATAAACTGTGAAACACACATACAAACCTGGCAGGATCCTGATCCACGGTGAAACCCACATACACACCTGGCAGGATCCTGATACAATGTGAAAACCCCATACACACCAGGCAGGATCCTGATAAACTGTGAAAACCACATGCACACCTGGCAGGATACTGATACACTGTGAAAACCCCACAGACCAGGCAGGCTCCTGATAAACTGTGAAACCACATACACACGTGGCAGGATCCTGTTACTCTGTTGACACCCCATACACACCTGGCAGGAGACTGATCCACTGTGAAAACCCCATGCACACCTGGCAGGATCCTGATACACTGTGAAAACCCCAAACACACTTGGCAGGATCCTGATACACTGTGAAAACCCCATACACACCTGGCAGGACCCTGATCCACTGTGAAAACCCCAAACACACCTGGCAGGATCCTGATCCACTGTGAAAACCCCATACAAACCTGGCAGGGTGCTGAAAAACTGTGAAGCCCCCATGCACACCTGGCAGGATCCTGATAGAATACGAAAACCCATACACACCTGGCAGGATCCTGATACACTGTGAAAACCCCCATACACACCTGGCAGGAACCTGATACTCTGTGAAACCCCATTAACATCTGGCAGGATCCTGATACACTGTGAAACCCCATACACACCTGGCAGGATCCTGATACACTGTGAAACCCCATACACACCTGCAGGATCCTGACACACTGTGAAACCCCAAACACACCTGGCAGGATCCTGATACACTGTGAAATCCCTTACACACCTGGCAGGATCCTGATCCACTGTGAGTACCCCATACACACCTGGCAGGATCCTGATACACTGTGAACACCCAGACACACCAGGAAGGATCCTGATACACTGTGAAAACCCCATACACAACTGGCAGGATCCTGATACACTGTGAAACCCCATACACACCTGGCCGGATCCTGATGCACTGTGAAAAACCCATGCGCTCCTGGCAGGATCCTGGTACACTCTGAAACCCCATACACCCCTGGCAGGATCCTGATACACTGTGCAACACCCATACACATCTGGAAGTATCCTGATGCAATGTGAAATCCCCATACACATCTGGCAGTATCCTGATGCAGTGTGAAAAGCCCATACACACGTGGCAGGATGCTGATACACTGTAAAACCACATACACATCTGGCAGGATCCTGATGCACTGTGAAAATCCCATACACACGTGGCAGGATCCTGATACACTGTGAAAACTCATACACATCCGGCAGGATTCTGATGCACTGTGAAAACCCCGTACAAACGTGGCAGGATCCTGATAAACTGTAAAAACCCCAGACACACCAGGCAGGATCATGATACACTGTGGAAACCCCATACACACGTACCAGGGTCCTGATCCACTGTGAAACCCCATACACACCAGGCAGGATCCTGATAAACTGTGAAACCCACATACACACCTGGCAGGATCCTGATACACTGTGAAAACCCCATACACACCTGGCAGGATCCTGATACACTGTGAAAACCCCATACACACCAGGCAGGCTCCTGATAAACTGTGAAACCACATACACACGTGGCAGGATCCTGATACACTGTGAAAATCCCATACACACCTGGCAGGAGCCTGATCCACTGTGAAAACCCCATGCACACCTGGCAGGATCCTGATACACTGTGAAAACCCCAAACTCACTTGGCAGGATCCTGATACTCTGTTGAAACCCCATACACACCTGGCAGGAGACTGATCCACTGTGAAAACCCCATGCACACCTGGCAGGATTCTGATACACTGTGAAAACCCCAAACACACTTGGCAGGATCCTGATACACTGTGAAAACCCCATACACACCTGGCAGGACCCTGATCCACTGTGAAAACCCCAAACACACCTGGCAGGATCCTGATCCACTGTGAAAACCCCATACAAACCTGGCAGGGTGCTGAAAAACTGTGAAACCCCCATGCACACCTGGCAGGATCCTGATAAACTGTGAAAACCCCATACACACCTCGCAGGATCCTGATATAATGCGAAAACCCATACACACCTGCAGGATCCTGACACACTGTGAAACCCCAAACACACCTGGCAGGATCCTGATACACTGTGAAATCCCTTACACACCTGGCAGGATCCTGATCCACTGTGAATACCCCATACACACCTGGCAGGATCCTGATACACTGTGAAAACCCAGACACACCAGGAAGGATCCCGATACACTGTGAAAACCCCATACACACCTGGCAGGATCCTGATACACTGTGAAACCCCATACACACCTGGCCGGATCCTGATGCACTGTGAAAAACCCATGCGCTCCTGGCAGGATCTTGGTACACTCTGAAACCCCATACACCCCTGGCAGGATCCTGATACACTGTGCAACACCCATACACATCTGGAAGTATCCTGATGCAATGTGAAATCCCCATACACATCTGGCAGTATCCTGATGAAGTGTGAAAAGCCCATACACACGTGGCAGGATGCTGATACACTGTAAAACCACATACACATCTGGCAGGATCCTGATGCACTGTGAAAATCCCATACACACGTGGCAGGATCCTGATACACTGTGAAAACTCATACACATCCGGCAGGATTCTGATGCACTGTGAAAACCCCGTACAAACGTGGCAGGATCCTGATAAACTGTAAAAACCCCAGACACACCAGGCAGGATCATGATACACTGTGGAAACCCCATACACACGTACCAGGGTCCTGGTCCACTGTGAAACCCCATACACACCAGGCAGGATCCTGATAAACTGTGAAACCCACATACACACCTGGCAGGATCCTGATACACTGTGAAAACCCCATACACACCTGGCAGGATCCTGATACACTGTGAAAACCCCATACACATCAGGCAGGCTCCTGATAAACTGTGAAACCACATACACACGTGGCAGGATCCTGATACACTGTGAAAACCCCATACACACCTGGCAGGAGCCTGATCCACTGTGAAAACCCCATACACACCTGGCAGGATCCTGATACACTGAGAAAACCCCAAACTCACTTGGCAGGATCCTGATACACTGTGAAAACCCCATACACACCTGGCAGGATACTGATACACTGTTAGAACCCCAAACACACCTGGCAGGATACTGATCCACTGTGATAACCCCATACACACCTGGCAGGATGCTGAAAAACTGTGAAACCCCCATACACACCTGGCAGGATCCTGATAAACTGTGAAAACCCCATACACACCTGGCAGGATCCTGATATAATGCGAAAACCAATACACACCTGGTAGGATCCTGATACACTGTGAAACCCCCATACACACCTTGCAGGAGCCTGATACTCTGTGAAAACCCCGTACACATCTGGCAGGATCCTGATACAAGTGAAACCAACATACACACCTGGCAGTATCCTGATACACTGTGAAACCCCATACACACCTGGCAGGATCCTGACACACTGTGAAACCCCAAACACACCTGGCAGGATCCTGATACACTGTGAAACCCCCATACACACCTGGCAGGATCCTGATCCACTTTGAAAACTCCACACACACCTGGCAGGATCCTGATCCACTGTGAAAACTCCATACACATCTGGCAGCATCCTGATACACTGTGAAAACCCCATGCACACCTGGCAGGAGCCTGATCCACTGTGAAACACACATACAAACCTGGCAGGATCCTGATCCACGGTGAAACCCACATACACACCTGGCAGGATTCTGATACAATGTGAAAACCCCATACACACCAGGCAGGATCCTGATAAACTGTGAAAACCACATGCACACCTGGCAGGATACTGATACACTGTGAAAACCCCACAGACCAGGCAGGCTCCTGATAAACTGTGAAACCACATACACACGTGGCAGGATCCTGTTACTCTGTTGACACCCCATACACACCTGGCAGGAGACTGATCCACTGTGAAAACCCCATGCACACCTGGCAGGATCCTGATACACTGTGAAAACCCCAAACACACTTGGCAGGATCCTGATACACTGTGAAAACCCCATACACACCTGGCAGGACCCTGATCCACTGTGAAAACCCCAAACACACCTGGCAGGATCCTGATCCACTGTGAAAACCCCATACAAACCTGGCAGGGTGCTGAAAAACTGTGAAACCCCCATGCACACCTGGCAGGATCCTGATAGAATACGAAAACCCATACACACCTGGCAGGATCCTGATACACTGTGAAAACCCCCATACACACCTGGCAGGAACCTGATACTCTGTGAAACCCCATTAACATCTGGCAGGATCCTGATACACTGTGAAACCCCATACACACCTGGCAGGATCCTGATACACTGTGAAACCCCATACACACCTGCAGGATCCTGACACACTGTGAAACCCCAAACACACCTGGCAGGATCCTGATACACTGTGAAATCCCTTACACACCTGGCAGGATCCTGATCCACTGTGAGTACCCCATACACACCTGGCAGGATCCTGATACACTGTGAACACCCAGACACACCAGGAAGGATCCTGATACACTGTGAAAACCCCATACACAACTGGCAGGATTCTGATACACTGTGAAACCCCATACACACCTGGCCGGATCCTGATGCACTGTGAAAAACCCATGCGCTCCTGGCAGGATCCTGGTACACTCTGAAACCCCATACACCCCTGGCAGGATCCTGATACACTGTGCAACACCCATACACATCTGGAAGTATCCTGATGCAATGTGAAATCCCCATACACATCTGGCAGTATCCTGATGCAGTGTGAAAAGCCCATACACACGTGGCAGGATGCTGATACACTGTAAAACCACATACACATCTGGCAGGATCCTGATGCACTGTGAAAATCCCATACACACGTGGCAGGATCCTGATACACTGTGAAAACTCATACACATCCGGCAGGATTCTGATGCACTGTGAAAACCCCGTACAAACGTGGCAGGATCCTGATAAACTGTAAAAACCCCAGACACACCAGGCAGGATCATGATACACTGTGGAAACCCCATACACACGTACCAGGGTCCTGATCCACTGTGAAACCCCATACACACCAGGCAGGATCCTGATAAACTGTGAAACCCACATACACACCTGGCAGGATCCTGATACACTGTGAAAACCCCATACACACCTGGCAGGATCCTGATACACTGTGAAAACCCCATACACACCAGGCAGGCTCCTGATAAACTGTGAAACCACATACACACGTGGCAGGATCCTGATACACTGTGAAAATCCCATACACACCTGGCAGGAGCCTGATCCACTGTGAAAACCCCATGCACACCTGGCAGGATCCTGATACACTGTGAAAACCCCAAACTCACTTGGCAGGATCCTGATACTCTGTTGAAACCCCATACACACCTGGCAGGAGACTGATCCACTGTGAAAACCCCATGCACACCTGGCAGGATTCTGATACACTGTGAAAACCCCAAACACACTTGGCAGGATCCTGATACACTGTGAAAACCCCATACACACCTGGCAGGACCCTGATCCACTGTGAAAACCCCAAACACACCTGGCAGGATCCTGATCCACTGTGAAAACCCCATACAAACCTGGCAGGGTGCTGAAAAACTGTGAAACCCCCATGCACACCTGGCAGGATCCTGATAAACTGTGAAAACCCCATACACACCTCGCAGGATCCTGATATAATGCGAAAACCCATACACACCTGGCAGGATCCTGATACACTGTGAAACCCCCATACACACCTGGCAGGAGCCTGATACTCTGTGAAACCCCATTAACATCTGGCAGGATCCTGATACACTGTGAAAGCCCATACACACCTGGCAGGATCCTGATACACTGTGAAACCCCATACACTGCTGCAGGATCCTGACACACTGTGAAACCCCAAACACACCTGGCAGGATCCTGATACACTGTGAAATCCCTTACACACCTGGCAGGATCCTGATCCACTGTGAATACCCCATACACACCTGGCAGGATCCTGATACACTGTGAAAACCCAGACACACCAGGAAGGATCCCGATACACTGTGAAAACCCCATACACACCTGGCAGGATCCTGATACACTGTGAAACCCCGTACACACCTGGCCGGATCCTGATGCACTGTGAAAAACCCATGCGCTCCTGGCAGGATCTTGGTACACTCTGAAACCCCATACACCCCTGGCAGGATCCTGATACACTGTGCAACACCCATACACATCTGGAAGTATCCTGATGCAATGTGAAATCCCCATACACATCTGGCAGTATCCTGATGAAGTGTGAAAAGCCCATACACACGTGGCAGGATGCTGATACACTGTAAAACCACATACACATCTGGCAGGATCCTGATGCACTGTGAAAATCCCATACACACGTGGCAGGATCCTGATACACTGTGAAAACTCATACACATCCGGCAGGATTCTGATGCACTGTGAAAACCCCGTGCAAACGTGGCAGGATCCTGATAAACTGTAAAAACCCCAGACACACCAGGCAGGATCATGATACACTGTGGAAACCCCATACACACGTACCAGGGTCCTGGTCCACTGTGAAACCCCATACACACCAGGCAGGATCCTGATAAACTGTGAAACCCACATACACACCTGGCAGGATCCTGATACACTGTGAAAACCCCAGACACACCTGGCAGGATCCTGATACACTGTGAAAACCCCATACACATCAGGCAGGCTCCTGATAAACTGTGAAACCACATACACACGTGGCAGGATCCTGATACACTGTGAAAACCCCATACACACCTGGCAGGAGCCTGATCCACTGTGAAAACCCCATACACACCTGGCAGGATCCTGATACACTGAGAAAACCCCAAACTCACTTGGCAGGATCCTGATACACTGTGAAAACCCCATACACACCTGGCAGGATACTGATACACTGTTAGAACCCCAAACACACCTGGCAGGATACTGATCCACTGTGAAAACCCCATACACACCTGGCAGGATGCTGAAAAACTGTGAAACCCCCATACACACCTGGCAGGATCCTGATAAACTGTGAAAACCCCATACACACCTGGCAGGATCCTGATATAATGCGAAAACCAATACACACCTGGTAGGATCCTGATACACTGTGAAACCCCCATACACACCTTGCAGGAGCCTGATACTCTGTGAAAACCCCGTACACATCTGGCAGGATCCTGATACAAGTGAAACCAACATACACACCTGGCAGTATCCTGATACACTGTGAAACCCCATACACACCTGGCAGGATCCTGACACACTGTGAAACCCCAAACACACCTGGCAGGATCCTGATGCACTGTGAAACCCCCATACACACCTGGCAGGATCCTGATCCACTTTGAAAACTCCACACACACCTGGCAGGATCCTGATCCACTGTGAAAACTCCATACACATCTGGCAGCATCCTGATACACTGTGAAAACCCCACACACACATGGCAGGATCCTGATCCACTGTGAATACCCCATACACACCTGGCAGGATCCTGATCCACTGTGAAAACTCCATACACATCTGGCAGCATTCTGATACACTGTGAAAACCCCACACACAAATGGCAGGATCCTGATCCACTGTGAAACCCCATTCACATCTGGCAGGATCCTGATACGCAGTGAATCCCCGTTCACATCTGGCAGGATCCTGACACACTGTGAAACCCCACACACACCTGGCAGGATCCTGATCCACTGTGAAATCCCCATACACACCTGGAAGTATCCGGATACTCTGTGAAAACCCCCGTAACCACCTGGAAGGATCCTGATACACTGTGAAAACCCCCATAAACACCTGGCAGGATCCTGATCCACTGTGAAACCCCCATACACACCTGGCAGGATCCTGTTACACTGTGAAACCCCCTTCACATTTGGCAGGATCCTGATACACTGTGAAAACCTATACACACCTGGAAGGATCCTGATCCAATGTGAAACCCCGTTCACATTTGACAGGATGCTGACACACTGTGAAACCCCGTCCACAATTGGCAGGATCCTGATACACTGCGAAAACCCCCAGAAACACCTGGCAGGATCCTGATCCACTGTGAAACCCCCATACACACCTGGCAGGATCCTATTACACTGTGAAACCCCCTTCACATCCGGCAGGATCCTGATGCACTGTGAAAACCCCACACAAACGTGGCAGGATCCTGATAAACTGTGAAATCCCATACACACGTGGCAGGGTCCTGTTCCACTATGAAACCCCATGCACACCAGGCAGGATCCTGATCAACTGTGAAACCCACATACACACCTGGCAGGACCCTGATACACTGTGAAAACCCCATACACACCAGGCAGGATCCTGATAAACTGTGAAAACCACATACACACCTGGCAGGATCCTGATACACTGTGAAAACCCCATACACACCTGGCAGGCTCCTGATAAACTGTGAAACCACATACACACGTGGCAGGATCCTGATACACTGTGAAACCCCATACACACCTGGCAGGATCCTGACACACTGTGAAACCCCAAACACACCTGGCAGGATCCTGATACACTGTGAAACCCCCATACACACCTGGCAGGATCCTGATCCACTTTGAAAACTCCACACACACCTGGCAGGATCCTGATCCACTGTGAAAACTCCATACACATCTGGCAGCATCCTGATACACTGTGAAAACCCCACACACACATGGCAGGATCCTGATCCACTGTGAATACCCCATACACACCTGGCAGGATCCTGATCCACTGTGAAAACTCCATACACATCTGGCAGCATTCTGATACACTGTGAAAACCCCACACACAAATGGCAGGATCCTGATCCACTGTGAAACCCCATTCACATCTGGCAGGATCCTGATACGCAGTGAATCCCCGTTCACATCTGGCAGGATCCTGACACACTGTGAAACCCCACACACACCTGGCAGGATCCTGATCCACTGTGAAATCCCCATACACACCTGGAAGTATCCGGATACTCTGTGAAAACCCCCGTAACCACCTGGAAGGATCCTGATACACTGTGAAAACCCCCATAAACACCTGGCAGGATCCTGATCCACTGTGAAACCCCCATACACACCTGGCAGGATCCTGTTACACTGTGAAACCCCCTTCACATTTGGCAGGATCCTGATACACTGTGAAAACCTATACACACCTGGAAGGATCCTGATCCAATGTGAAACCCCGTTCACATTTGACAGGATGCTGACACACTGTGAAACCCCGTCCACAATTGGCAGGATCCTGATACACTGCGAAAACCCCCAGAAACACCTGGCAGGATCCTGATCCACTGTGAAACCCCCATACACACCTGGCAGGATCCTATTACACTGTGAAACCCCCTTCACATCCGGCAGGATCCTGATGCACTGTGAAAACCCCACACAAACGTGGCAGGATCCTGATAAACTGTGAAACCCCATACACACGTGGCAGGGTCCTGTTCCACTATGAAACCCCATGCACACCAGGCAGGATCCTGATCAACTGTGAAACCCACATACACACCTGGCAGGACCCTGATACACTGTGAAAACCCCATACACACCAGGCAGGATCCTGATAAACTGTGAAAACCACATACACACCTGGCAGGATCCTGATACACTGTGAAAACCCCATACACACCTGGCAGGCTCCTGATAAACTGTGAAACCACATACACACGTGGCAGGATCCTGATACACTGTGAAAACCCCATACACACCTGGCAGGATCCTGATCCACTGTGAAAACCCCAGACTCACCTGGCAGGATCCTGATCCACTGTGAAAAACCCATACACACTTGGCAGGATCCTGATACACTGTAAGACCCCCATAAGCACCTGAGAGGATCCAGATACACTGTGAAAACCCCATACACACCAGGCAGGATCCTGATACACAGTGAAAATCCCATACACAACTGGCAGGATCCTGATCCACTGTGAAACCCCCATACACACCTGGCAGGATCCTGATGCACTGTGAAAACCCATACACACCTGGCAGGATCCTGATACACTGTGAAAACCCGATACACACCTGGCAGGATCCTGATCCACTGTGAAACCCCATACACATGTGGCAGGATCCAGATACACTGTGAAAACCCAGACACACCAGGAAGGATCCTGATACAAAGTGAAAACCCCATACACACCTGGCAGGATCCTGATACACTGTGAAACCCCATACACACCTGGCCGGATCCTGATGCACTGTGAAAACCCCATGCGCTCCTGGCAGGATCCTGATACAGTCTGAAACCCCATGCACCCCTGGCAGGATCCTGATACACTGTGCAACACCAATACACATCTGGAAGGATCCTGATGCAATGTGAAATCCCCAAACACATCTGGCAGGATCCTGATGCACTGTGAAAATCCCATACTCACGTGGCAGGATGCTGATACACTGTGAAACCCCATACACATATGGCAGGATCCAGATGCACAGTGAAAATCCCATACACACGTGGCAGGGTCCTGATCCACTATGAAACCCCATGCACACCAGGCAGGATCCTGATAAACTGTGAAACCCACATACACACCTGGCAGGACCCTGATACACTGTGAAAACCCCATACACACCAGGCAGGATCCTGATAAACTGTGAAAACCACATACACACCTGGCAGGATTCTGATACACTGTGAAAATCCCATACACACCTGGCAGGCTCCTGATAAACTGTGAAACCACATACACACGTGGCAGGATACTGATACACTGTGAAAACCCCATACACACCTGGCAGGATCCTGATCCACTGTGAAAACCCCAGACTCACCTGGCAGGATCCTGATCCACTGTGAAATCCCTATACACACTTGGCAGGATCCTGATACACTGTAAAACCCCCATAAGCACCTGACAGGATCCTGATACACTGTGAAAAACCCATACACACCTGGCAGGATCCGGATACACAGTGAAAATCCCATACACAACTGGCAGGATCCTGATACACTGTGAAAACCCGATACACACCTGGCAGGATCCTGATCCACTGTGAAACCCCATACACATGTGGCAGGATCCTGATACACTGTGAAAACCCAGACACACCAGGAAGGATCCTGATACACAGTGAAAACCCCATACACACCTGGCCGGATCCTGATGCACTGTGAAAACCCCATGCGCTCCTGGCAGGATCCTGATACACTCTGAAACCCCATGCACCTCTGGCAGGATCCTGATTCACTGTGAAAATCCCATACACACGTGGCAGGATCCTGATACACTGTGAAAACCCAAACACATCCGGCAGGATCCTGATGCACTGTGAAAACCCCATACACACGTACCAGGGTCCTGATCCACTGTGAAACCCCATAGACACCAGGCAGGATCCTGATAAACTGTGAAACCCACATACACACCTGGCAGGATCCTGATCCACTGTGAAACCCACATACACACCTGGCAGGATCCTGATACACTGTGAAAACCCCATACACACCAGGCAGGATCCTGATAAACTGTGAAAACCACATGCACACCTGGCAGGATCCTGATACACTGTGAAAACACCATACACACCAGGCAGGCTCCTGATAAACTGTGAAACCACATACACACGTGGCAGGATCCTGATACACTGTGAAAACCCCATGCACACCTGGCAGAAGCCTGATCCACTGTGAAAACCCCATACACACCTGGCAGGATCCTGATACACTGTGAAAACCCCAAACTCACTTGCCAGGATCCTGATACACTGTGAAAACCCCATACACACCTGGCAGGATCCTGATGCACTGTGAAAACCCCATACACACGTACCAGGGTCCTGATCCACTGTGAAACCCCATAGACACCAGGCAGGATCCTGATAAACTGTGAAACCCACATACACACCTGGCAGGATCCTGATCCACTGTGAAACCCACATACACACCTGGCAGGATCCTGATACACTGTGAAAACCCCATACACACCAGGCAGGATCCTGATAAACTGTGAAAACCACATGCACACCTGGCAGGATCCTGATACACTGTGAAAACACCATACACACCAGGCAGGCTCCTGATAAACTGTGAAACCACATACACACGTGGCAGGATCCTGATACACTGTGAAAACCCCATGCACACCTGGCAGGAGCCTGATCCACTGTGAAAACCCCATACACACCTGGCAGGATCCTGATACACTGTGAAAACCCCAAACTCACTTGGCAGGATCCTGATACACTGTGAAAACCCCATACACACCTGGCAGGATCCTGATCCACTGTTAAAACCCCAAACACACCTGGCAGGATCCTGATCCACTGTGAAAACCCCAAACACACCTGGCAGGATGCTGAAAAACTGTGAAACCCCCATACACACCTGGCAGGATCCTGATACACTGTGAAACCCCGTCCACAATTGGCAGGATCCTGATACACTGCGAAAACCCCCAGAAACACCTGGCAGGATCCTGATCCACTGTGAAACCCCCATACACACCTGGCAGGATCCTGTTACACTGTGAAACCCCCTTCACATCCGGCAGGATCCTGATGCACTGTGAAAAACCCACACAAACGTGGCAGGATCCTGATAAACTGTGAAACCCCACACACACGTGGCAGGATCCTGATCCACTATGAAACCCCATGCACACCAGGCAGGATCCTGATCAACTGTGAAACCCACATACACACCTGGCAGGACCCTGATGCACTGTGAAAACCCCATACACACCAGGCAGGATCCTGATAAACTGTGAAAACCACATACACACCTGGCAGGATCCTGAGACACTGTGAAAACCCCATACACATCTGGCAGGCTCCTGATAAACTGTGAAACCACATACACACGTGGCAGGATCCTGATACACTGTGAAAACCCCATACACACCTGGCAGGATCCTGATCCACTGTGAAAACCCCAGACTCACCTGGCAGGATCCTGATCCACTGTGAAAACCCCATACACACTTGGCAGGATCCTGATACACTGTAAAACCCCCATAAGCACCTGAGAGGATCCTGATACACTGTGAAAACCCCATACACGCCAGGCAGGATCCTGATACACAGTGAAAATCCCATACACAACTGGCAGGATCCTGATCCACTGTGAAACCCCCATACACACCTGGCAGGATACTGATGCACTGTGAAAACCCATACACACCTGGCAGGATCCTGATACACTGTGAAAACCCGATACACACCTGGCAGGATCCTGAACCACTGTGAAACCCCATACACATGTGGCAGGATCCTGATACACTGTGAAAACCCAGACACACCAGGAAGGATCCTGATACACAGTGAAAACCCCATACACACCTGGCAGGATCCTGATACACTGTGAAACCCCATACACACCTGGCCGCTCCTGATGCACTGTGAAAGCCCCATGCGCTCCTGGCAGGATCCTGATACAGTCTGAAACCCCATGCACCCCTGGCAGGATCCTGATACACTGTGCAACACCCATACACATCTGGAAGGATCCTGATGCAATGTGAAATCCCCAAACACATCTGGCAGGATCCTGATGCACTGTGAAAATCCCATACTCACGTGGCAGGATGCTGATACACTGTGAAACCCCATACACATATGGCAGGATCCAGATGCACTGTGAAAATCCCATACACACGTGGCAGGGTCCTGATCCACTATGAAACCCCATGCACACCAGGCAGGATCCTGATAAACTGTGAAACCCACATACACACCTGGCAGGACCCCGATACGCTGTGAAAACCCCATACACACCAGGCAGGATCCTGATAAACTGTGAAAACCACATACACACCTGGCAGGATCCTGACACACTGTGAAAATCCCATACACACCTGGCAGGCTCCTGATAAACTGTGAAACCACATACACACGTGTCAGGATCCTGATACACTGTGAAAACCCCATACACACCTGGCAGGATCCTGATCCACTGTGAAAACCCCAGACTCACCTGGCAGGATCCTGATACACTGTGAAAACCCTATACACACTTGGCAGGATCCTGATACACTGTAAAACCCCCATAAGCACCTGACAGGATCCTGATACACTGTGAAAACCCCATACACACCTGGCAGGATCCGGATACACAGTGAAAATCCCATACACAACTGGCAGGATCCTGATACACTGTGAAAACCCGATACACACCTGGCAGGATCCTGATCCACTGTGAAACCCCATACACATGTGGCAGGATCCTGATCCACTGTGAAAACCCAGACACACCAGGAAGGATCCTGATACACAGTGAAAACCCCATACACACCTGGCAGGATCCTGATACACTGTGAAACCCCATACGCACCTGGCCGGATCCTGATGCACTGTGAAAACCCCATGCGCTCCTGGCAGGATCCTGATACACTCTGAAACCCCATGCACCTCTGGCAGGATCCTGATACACTGTGCAACACCCATACACATCTGGAAGGATCCTGATGCAATGTGAAATCCCCAAACACATCTGGCAGGATCCTGATGCACTGTGAAAATCCCATACTCACGTGGCAGGATGCTGATACACTGTGAAACCCCATACACATTTGGCAGGATCCAGATGCACTGCGAAAATCCCATACACACGTGGCAGGATCCTGAAACACTGTGAAACCCCCATACACACCAGGCAGGATCATGATTCACTGTGAAAACCCCATACACACGTGGCAGTGTCCTGATCCACTGTGAAACCCCATATACACCAGGCAGGATCCTGATAAACTGTGAAACCCACATACACACCTGGCAGGAGCCTGATACACTGTGAAAACACCATACACACCAGGCAGGATCCTGATAAACTGTGAGAACACCATGCACAACTGGCAGGATCCAGATATACTGCGAAAACCCATACACAACTGGCAGGATCCTGAAACACTGTGAAACCCCCATGCACATCTGGCAGGAGCCTGATACACTGTGAAAACCCCGTCCACACCTGGCAGGATCCTGATACACAGTGAAACCCCATTTACATCTGGCAGGATCCTGATACACTGTGAAACCACATACACACGTGGCAGGATCCTGATACACTGTGAAAACCCCATGCACACCTGGCAGGAGCCTGATCCACTGTGAAAACCCCATACACACCTGGCAGGATCCTGATACACTGTGAAAACCCCAAACTCACTTGGCAGGATCCTGATACACTGTGAAAACCCCATACACACCTGGCAGGATCCTGATCCACTGTTAAAACCCCAAACACACCTGGCAGGATCCTGATCCACTGTGAAAACCCCAAACACACCTGGCAGGATGCTGAAAAACTGTGAAACCCCCATACACACCTGGCAGGATCCTGATACACTGTGAAACCCCGTCCACAATTGGCAGGATCCTGATACACTGCGAAAACCCCCAGAAACACCTGGCAGGATCCTGATCCACTGTGAAACCCCCATACACACCTGGCAGGATCCTGTTACACTGTGAAACCCCCTTCACATCCGGCAGGATCCTGATGCACTGTGAAAAACCCACACAAACGTGGCAGGATCCTGATAAACTGTGAAACCCCACACACACGTGGCAGGATCCTGATCCACTATGAAACCCCATGCACACCAGGCAGGATCCTGATCAACTGTGAAACCCACATACACACCTGGCAGGACCCTGATGCACTGTGAAAACCCCATACACACCAGGCAGGATCCTGATAAACTGTGAAAACCACATACACACCTGGCAGGATCCTGAGACACTGTGAAAACCCCATACACATCTGGCAGGCTCCTGATAAACTGTGAAACCACATACACACGTGGCAGGATCCTGATACACTGTGAAAACCCCATACACACCTGGCAGGATCCTGATCCACTGTGAAAACCCCAGACTCACCTGGCAGGATCCTGATCCACTGTGAAAACCCCATACACACTTGGCAGGATCCTGATACACTGTAAAACCCCCATAAGCACCTGAGAGGATCCTGATACACTGTGAAAACCCCATACACGCCAGGCAGGATCCTGATACACAGTGAAAATCCCATACACAACTGGCAGGATCCTGATCCACTGTGAAACCCCCATACACACCTGGCAGGATACTGATGCACTGTGAAAACCCATACACACCTGGCAGGATCCTGATACACTGTGAAAACCCGATACACACCTGGCAGGATCCTGAACCACTGTGAAACCCCATACACATGTGGCAGGATCCTGATACACTGTGAAAACCCAGACACACCAGGAAGGATCCTGATACACAGTGAAAACCCCATACACACCTGGCAGGATCCTGATACACTGTGAAACCCCATACACACCTGGCCGCTCCTGATGCACTGTGAAAGCCCCATGCGCTCCTGGCAGGATCCTGATACAGTCTGAAACCCCATGCACCCCTGGCAGGATCCTGATACACTGTGCAACACCCATACACATCTGGAAGGATCCTGATGCAATGTGAAATCCCCAAACACATCTGGCAGGATCCTGATGCACTGTGAAAATCCCATACTCACGTGGCAGGATGCTGATACACTGTGAAACCCCATACACATATGGCAGGATCCAGATGCACTGTGAAAATCCCATACACACGTGGCAGGGTCCTGATCCACTATGAAACCCCATGCACACCAGGCAGGATCCTGATAAACTGTGAAACCCACATACACACCTGGCAGGACCCCGATACGCTGTGAAAACCCCATACACACCAGGCAGGATCCTGATAAACTGTGAAAACCACATACACACCTGGCAGGATCCTGACACACTGTGAAAATCCCATACACACCTGGCAGGCTCCTGATAAACTGTGAAACCACATACACACGTGTCAGGATCCTGATACACTGTGAAAACCCCATACACACCTGGCAGGATCCTGATCCACTGTGAAAACCCCAGACTCACCTGGCAGGATCCTGATACACTGTGAAAACCCTATACACACTTGGCAGGATCCTGATACACTGTAAAACCCCCATAAGCACCTGACAGGATCCTGATACACTGTGAAAACCCCATACACACCTGGCAGGATCCGGATACACAGTGAAAATCCCATACACAACTGGCAGGATCCTGATACACTGTGAAAACCCGATACACACCTGGCAGGATCCTGATCCACTGTGAAACCCCATACACATGTGGCAGGATCCTGATCCACTGTGAAAACCCAGACACACCAGGAAGGATCCTGATACACAGTGAAAACCCCATACACACCTGGCAGGATCCTGATACACTGTGAAACCCCATACGCACCTGGCCGGATCCTGATGCACTGTGAAAACCCCATGCGCTCCTGGCAGGATCCTGATACACTCTGAAACCCCATGCACCTCTGGCAGGATCCTGATACACTGTGCAACACCCATACACATCTGGAAGGATCCTGATGCAATGTGAAATCCCCAAACACATCTGGCAGGATCCTGATGCACTGTGAAAATCCCATACTCACGTGGCAGGATGCTGATACACTGTGAAACCCCATACACATTTGGCAGGATCCAGATGCACTGCGAAAATCCCATACACACGTGGCAGGATCCTGAAACACTGTGAAACCCCCATACACACCAGGCAGGATCATGATTCACTGTGAAAACCCCATACACACGTGGCAGTGTCCTGATCCACTGTGAAACCCCATATACACCAGGCAGGATCCTGATAAACTGTGAAACCCACATACACACCTGGCAGGAGCCTGATACACTGTGAAAACACCATACACACCAGGCAGGATCCTGATAAACTGTGAGAACACCATGCACAACTGGCAGGATCCAGATATACTGCGAAAACCCATACACAACTGGCAGGATCCTGAAACACTGTGAAACCCCCATGCACATCTGGCAGGAGCCTGATACACTGTGAAAACCCCGTCCACACCTGGCAGGATCCTGATACACAGTGAAACCCCATTTACATCTGGCAGGATCCTGATACACTGTGAAACCCCATACACATGTGGCAGGATCCTGATCCACTGTGAAACCCCATAGACACCAGGCAGGATCCTGATAAACTGTGAAACCCACATACACACCTGGCAGGATCCTGATCCACTGTGAAACCCACATACACACCTGGCAGGATCCTGATACACTGTGAAAACCCCATACACACCAGGCAGGATCCTGATAAACTGTGAAAACCACATGCACACCTGGCAGGATCCTGATTCACTGTGAAAACACCATACACACCAGGCAGGCTCCTGATAAACTGTGAAACCACATACACACGTGGCAGGATCCTGATACACTGTGAAAACCCCATGCACACCTGGCAGGAGCCTGATCCACTGTGAAAACCCCATACACACCTGGCAGGATCCTGATACACTGTGAAAACCCCAAACTCACTTGGCAGGATCCTGATACACTGTGAAAACCCCATACACACCTGGCAGGATCCTGATCCACTGTTAAAACCTCAAACACACCTGGCAGGATCCTGATCCACTGTGAAAACCCCAAACACACCTGGCAGGATGCTGAAAAACTGTGAAACCCCCATACACACCTGGCAGGATCCTGATACACTGTGAAACCCCGTCCACAATTGGCAGGATCCTGATACACTGCGAAAACCCCCAGAAACACCTGGCAGGATCCTGATCCACTGTGAAACCCCCATACACACCTGGCAGGATCCTGTTACACTGTGAAACCCCCTTCACATCCGGCAGGATCCTGATGCACTGTGAAAATCCCACACAAACGTGGCAGGATCCTGATAAACTGTGAAACCCCACACACACGTGGCAGGGTCCTGATCCACTATGAAACCCCATGCACACCAGGCAGGATCCTGATCAACTGTGAAACCCACATACACACCTGGCAGGACCCTGATACACTGTGAAAACCCCATACACACCAGGCAGGATCCTGATAAACTGTGAAAACCACATACACACCTGGCAGGATCCTGATACACTGTGAAAACCCCATACACATCTGGCAGGCTCCTGATAAACTGTGAAACCACATACACACGTGGCAGGATCCTGATACACTGTGAAAACCCCATACACACCTGGCAGGATCCTGATCCACTGTGAAAACCCCAGACTCACCTGGCAGGATCCTGATCCACTGTGAAAACCCCATACACACTTGGCAGGATCCTGATACACTGTAAAACCCCCATAAGCACCTGAGAGGATCCTGATACACTGTGAAAACCCCATACACACCAGGCAGGATCCTGATACACAGTGAAAATCCCATACACAACTGGCAGGATCCTGATCCACTGTGAAACCCCCATACACACCTGGCAGGATACTGATGCACTGTGAAAACCCATACACACCTGGCAGGATCCTGATACACTGTGAAAACCCGATACGCACCTGGCCGGATCCTGATGCACTGTGAAAACCCCATGCGCTCCTGGCAGGATCCTGATACACTCTGAAACCCCATGCACCTCTGGCAGGATCCTGATACACTGTGCAACACCCATACACATCTGGAAGGATCCTGATGCAATGTGAAATCCCCAAACACATCTGGCAGGATCCTGATGCACTGTGAAAATCCCATACTCACGTGGCAGGATGCTGATACACTGTGAAACCCCATACACATTTGGCAGGATCCAGATGCACTGCGAAAATCCCATACACACGTGGCAGGATCCTGAAACACTGTGAAACCCCCATACACACCAGGCAGGATCATGATTCACTGTGAAAACCCCATACACACGTGGCAGTGTCCTGATCCACTGTGAAACCCCATATACACCAGGCAGGATCCTGATAAACTGTGAAACCCCCATACACCCCTGGCAGGATCCTGATAAACTGTGAGAACCCCATGCACAACTGGCAGGATCCAGATATACTGCGAAAACCCATACACAACTGGCAGGATCCTGATACACTGTGAAACCCCCATGCACATCTGGCAGGAGCCTGATACACTGTGAAAACCCCGTCCACACCTGGCAGGATCCTGATACACAGTGAAACCCCATTAACATCTGGCAGGATCCTGATACACTGTGAAACCCCATACACATGTGGCAGGATCCTGATCCACTGTGAAACCCCATAGACACCAGGCAGGATCCTGATAAACTGTGAAACCCACATACACACCTGGCAGGATCCTGATCCACTGTGAAACCCACATACACACCTGGCAGGATCCTGATACACTGTGAAAACCCCATACACACCAGGCAGGATCCTGATAAACTGTGAAAACCACATGCACACCTGGCAGGATCCTGATACACTGTGAAAACACCATACACACCAGGCAGGCTCCTGATAAACTGTGAAACCACATACACACGTGGCAGGATCCTGATACACTGTGAAAACCCCATGCACACCTGGCAGGAGCCTGATCCACTGTGAAAACCCCATACACACCTGGCAGGATCCTGATACACTGTGAAAACCCCAAACTCACTTGGCAGGATCCTGATACACTGTGAAAACCCCATACACACCTGGCAGGATCCTGATCCTCTGTTAAAACCCCAAACACACCTGGCAGGATCCTGATCCACTGTGAAAACCCCAAACACACCTGGCAGGATGCTGAAAAACTGTGAAACCCCCATACACACCTGGCAGGATCCTGATACACTGTGAAACCCCGTCCACAATTGGCAGGATCCTGATACACTGCGAAAACCCCCAGAAACACCTGGCAGGATCCTGATCCACTGTGAAACCCCCATACACACCTGGCAGGATCCTGTTACACTGTGAAACCCCCTTCACATCCGGCAGGATCCTGATGCACTGTGAAAATCCCACACAAACGTGGCAGGGTCCTGATCCACTATGAAACCCCATGCACACCAGGCAGGATCCTGATCAACTGTGAAACCCACATACACACCTGGCAGGACCCTGATACACTGTGAAAACCCCATACACACCAGGCAGGATCCTGATAAACTGTGAAAACCACATACACACCTGGCAGGATCCTGATACACTGTGAAAACCCCATACACATCTGGCAGGCTCCTGATAAACTGTGAAACCACATACACACGTGGCAGGATCCTGATACACTGTGAAAACCCCATACACACCTGGCAGGATCCTGATCCACTGTGAAAACCCCAGACTCACCTGGCAGGATCCTGATCCACTGTGAAAACCCCATACACACTTGGCAGGATCCTGATACACTGTAAAACCCCCATAAGCACCTGAGAGGATCCTGATACACTGTGAAAACCCCATACACACCAGGCAGGATCCTGATACACAGTGAAAATCCCATACACAACTGGCAGGATCCTGATCCACTGTGAAACCCCCATACACACCTGGCAGGATACTGATGCACTGTAAAAACCCATACACACCTGGCAGGATCCTGATACACTGTGAAAACCCGATACACACCTGGCAGGATCCTGAACCACTGTGAAACCCCATACACATGTGGCAGGATCCTGATACACTGTGAAGACCCAGACACACCAGGAAGGATCCTGATACACAGTGAAAACCCCATACACACCTGGCAGGATCCTGATACACTGTGAAACCCCATACACACCTGGCCGGGTCCTGATGCACTGTGAAAACCCCATGCGCTCCTGGCAGGATCCTGATACGGTCTGAAACCCCATGCACCCCTGGCAGGATCCTGATACACTGTGCAAAACCCATACGCATCTGGAAGGATCCTGATGCAATGTGAAATCCCCAAACACATCTGGCAGGATCCTGATGCACTGTGAAAATCCCATACTCACGTGGCAGGATGCTGATACACTGTGAAACCCCATACACATATGGCAGGATCCAGATGCACTGTGAAAATCCCATACACACGTGGCAGGGTCCTGATCCACTATGAAACCCCATGCACACCAGGCAGGATCCTGATAAACTGTGAAACCCACATACACACCTGGCAGGACCCTGATACACTGTGAAAACCCCATACACACCAGGCAGGATCCTGATAAACTGTGAAAACCACATACACACCTGGCAGGATCCTGATACACTGTGAAAATCCCATACACACCTGGCAGGCTCCTGATAAACTGTGAAACCACATACACACGTGTCAGGATCCTGATACACTGTGAAAACCCCATACACACCTGGCAGGATCCTGATCCACTGTGAAAACCCCAGACTCACCTGGCAGGATCCTGATCCACTGTGAAAACCCTATACACACTTGGCAGGATCCTGATACACTGTAAAACCCCCATAAGCACCTGACAGGATCCTGATACACTGTGAAAACCCCATACACACCTGGCAGGATCCGGATACACAGTGAAAATCCCATACACAACTGCCAGGATCCTGATACACTGTGAAAACCCGATACACACCTGGCAGGATCCTGATCCACTGTGAAACCCCATACACATGTGGCAGGATCCTGATACACTGTGAAAACCCAGACACACCAGGAAGGATCCTGATACACAGTGAAAACCCCATACACACCTGGCAGGATCCTGATACACTGTGAAACCCCATACGCACCTGGCCGGATCCTGATGCACTGTGAAAACCCCATGCGCTCCTGGCAGGATCCTGATACACTCTGAAACCCCATGCACTTCTGGCAGGATCCTGATACACTGTGCAACACCCATACACATCTGGAAGGATCCTGATGCAATGTGAAATCCCCAAACACATCTGGCAGGATCCTGATGCACTGTGAAAATCCCATACTCACGTGGCAGGATGCTGATACACTGTGAAACCCCATTCACATTTGGCAGGATCCAGATGCACTGCGAAAATCCCATACACACGTGGCAGGATCCTGAAACACTGTGAAAACCCATACACATCCGGAGGATCCTGATGCACTGTGAAAACGCCATACAAACGTGGCAGGATCCTGACAAACTGTTAAACCCCCACACACACCAGGCAGGATCATGATTCACTGTGAAAACCCCATACACACGTGGCAGTGTCCTGATCCACTGTGAAACCCCATATACACCTGTCAGAATCCTGATCCACTGTGAAAACCCCATACAGACCTGGCAGGATCCTGATTCTCTGTGAAAACCCCAAACACACTTGGCAGGATCCTGATACACTGTGAAAACCCCATACAGACCTGGCAGGATCCTGATACACTGTTAAAACCCCAAACACACCTGGCAGGATCCTGATCCACTTTGAAAACCCCATACACACCTGGCAGGATGCTGAAAAACTGTGAAACCCCCATACACCCCTGGCAGGATCCTGATAAACTGTGAGAACCCCATGCACACCTGGCAGGATCCAGATATACTGCGAAAACCCATACACAACTGGCAGGATCCTGATACACTGTGAAACCCCCATGCACATCTGGCAGGAGCCTGATACACTGTGAAAACCCCGTCCACACCTGGCAGGATCCTGATACACAGTGAAACCCCATTAACATCTGGCAGGATCCTGATACACTGTGAAACCCCATACACATGTGGCAGGATCCTGATAAACTGTGAAAACCCAGACACACCAGGAAGGATCCTGATACACTGTGAAAACCCCATACACACCTGGCAGGATCCTGATACACTGTGAAACCCCATACACACCTAGCCGGATCCTGATGCACTGTGAAAACCCCATGCACTCCTGGCAGGATCCTGATACACTCTGAAACCCCATACACCCCTGGCAGGATCCTGATACACAGTGCAACACCCATACACATCTGGAAGTATCCTGATGCAATGTGAAATCCCCATACGCATCTGGCAGTATCCTGATGCACTGTGAAAACCCCATACACAAGTGGCAGGATGCTGATATACTGGAAAACCCCATACACATCTGGCAGGATCCTGATGCACTGTGAAAATCCCATACACACGTGGCAGGATCCTGATACACTGTGAAAACCCATACACATCCGGCAGCATCCTGATGCACTGTGAAAACCCCATACACACGTACCAGGGTCCTGATCCACTGTGAAACCCCATAGACACCAGGCAGGATCCTGATAAACTGTGAAACCCACATACACACCTGGCAGGATCCTGATCCACTGTGAAACCCACATACACACCTGGCAGGATCCTGATACACTGTGAAAACCCCATACACACCAGGCAGGATCCTGATAAACTGTGAAAACCACATGCACACCTGGCAGGATCCTGATACACTGTGAAAACACCATACACACCAGGCAGGCTCCTGATAAACTGTGAAACCACATACACACGTGGCAGGATCCTGATACACTGTGAAAACCCCATGCACACCTGGCAGGAGCCTGATCCACTGTGAAAACCCCATGCACACCTGGCAGGATCCTGATCCACTGTGAAAACCCCAAACACACCTGGCAGGATGCTGAAAAACTGTGAAACCCCCATACACACCTGGCAGGATCCTGATAAACTGTGAAAACCCCATACACACCTGGCAGGATCCTGATATAATGCGAAAACCCATGCACACCTGTCAGGATCCTGATACATTGTGAAACCCCCATACACATCTGGCAGGAGCCTGAACTCTGTGAAAACCCCGTACACACCTGGCAGGTTCCTGATGCACAGTGAAACTCCATTCACATCTGGCAGGATCCTGATACACAGTGAACCCCCATTAACATCTGGCAGGATCCTGACACACTGTGAAACCCCAAACACACCTGGCAGGATCCTGATACACTGTGAAACCCCCATACACACCTGGCAAGATCCTGATCCACTTTGAAAACTCCACACACACCTGGCAGGACCTTGATAAACTGTGAACACCCCATACACAGCTGGCAGGATCCTGATACACTGTGAAATCCCTTACACACCTGGCAGGATCCTGATCCACTGTGAATACCCCATACACACGTGGCAGAATCCTGATACACTATGAAAACTCCATACACATCTGGCAGCATCCTGATACACTGTGAAAACCCCACACACACATGGCAGGATCCTGATCAACTGTGAAACCCCATTCACATCTGGCAGGATCCTGATACGCAGTGAAACCCCATTCACTTCTGGCAGGATTCTGACACACTGTGAAACCCCATACACACCTGGCAGGATCCTGATGCACTGTAAAATCCCCATACACACCTGGAAGTATCCGGATACACTGTGAAAACCCCCGTACACACCTGGAAGGATCCTGATACACTGTGAAAACCCCCATAAACACCTGGCAGGATCCTGATCCACTGTGAAACCCCTATACACACCTGGCAGGATCCTGTTACACTGTGAAATCCCCTTCACATTTGGCAGGATCCTGACACACTGTGAAATCCTATATACACCTGGTAGGATCCTGATCCAATGTGAAACCCCGTTCACATTTGACAGGATGCTGATAAACTGTGAAACCCCGTCCACATTTGGCAGGATCCTGATACACTGTAATACCCCATACACAAGTGGCAGGATCCTGATCCACTGTGAAACCCCATACACACCAGGCAGGATCCTGAAAAACTGTGTAACCCACATACACATATGGCAGGAGCCTGATACACTGTGAAACCCACATACACACCTGGCAGGATCCTGATACACCGTGAAAACCCCATACACACCTGGCAGGATCCTGATAAACTGTGAAACCCGCATACACACCTGGCA
Organism: Heterodontus francisci; assembly: GCF_036365525.1. Taxonomy (NCBI): domain Eukaryota; kingdom Metazoa; phylum Chordata; class Chondrichthyes; order Heterodontiformes; family Heterodontidae; genus Heterodontus; species Heterodontus francisci. The sequence goes on along the minus strand of NW_027141112.1, from coordinate 1,175,250 downwards.
GGATACTGATAAACTGTGAAACCCCCAAGCACAACTGGCATGATCCTGATACAGTGTGAAATCCTCATACACACCTGGCAGGTTCCTGATCCACTGTGAAACCCGCATACACATCCGTCAGGATCTTGATACACTGTGAAAACCCCGTACACACCTGGCAGAATCCTGATGCACTGTGAAACCCCATTCACATCTGGCAGGTTCCTGATACGCAGTGAAACCCCATACACACCTGGCAGGATCCTGATCCACTGTGAAAACCCCATACTCACCTGGCAGGATACTGATCCACTGTTAAAACCCCATACACACCTGGCAGGATCCTGATACACTGTGAACCCCCATACACACCTGGCAGGATCCTGATAAACTGTGAAACCCCCATACACACCTGGCAGGATCCTGATACACTGTGAAATCCCCATACACACCTGGAAAGAACCTGATACTCTTTAAAAACACCATACACACGTGGCAGGATCCTGATCCACTGTGAAACCCCATACACACCAGGTGGGATACTGAAAAACTGTGAAACACACATAAACACCTGGCAGGAGCCTGATACACTGTGAAACCCACAAACACACCTGGCAGGATCCTGATACACCGTGAAAACCCCATACACACCAGGCAGGATCATGATAAACTGTGAAACCTCCAAGCACACCTGGCAGGATCCTGATACAGTGTGAAATCCCCATACACACCTGGCAGGTTCCTGATGCACTGTGAAAACCCCATACACACCTGGCAGGATCCTGATACACTGTAAAATCCCCATACGCACCTGGCAGGCTCCTGATGCACAGTTAAAACCCCAAACACACCTGGCAGGATCCTGATACACTGAGAAATCCCATACACACCTGGCAGGATCCTGATCCACTGTGAAAAGCACAGACACACCTGGCAGGATACTGATAAACTGTGAAACCCCCAAGCACAACTGGCATGATCCTGATACAGTGTGAAATCCTCATACACACCTGGCAGGTTCCTGATCCACTGTGAAACCCGCATACACATCCGTCAGGATCTTGATACACTGTGAAAACCCCGTACACACCTGGCAGAATCCTGATGCACTGTGAAACCCCATTCACATCTGGCAGGTTCCTGATATGCAGTGAAACCCCATACACACCTGGCAGGATCCTGATCCACTGTGAAAACCCCATACTCACCTGGCAGGATACTGATCCACTGTTAAAACCCCATACACACCTGGCAGGATCCTGATACACTGTGAACCCCCATACACACCTGGCAGGATCCTGATAAACTGTGAAACCCCCATACACACCTGGCAGGATCCTGATACACTGTGAAATCCCCATACACACCTGGAAAGAACCTGATACTCTTTAAAAACACCATACACACGTGGCAGGATCCTGATCCACTGTGAAACCCCATACACACCAGGTGGGATCCTGAAAAACTGTGAAACACACATACACACCTGGCAGGAGCCTGATACACTGTGAAACCCACAAACACACCTGGCAGGATCCTGATACACCGTGAAAACCCCATACACACCAGGCAGGATCCTGATAAACTGTGAAACCCACATACACACCTGGCAGGATCCTGATACACTGTGAAATCCCCAAACACACCTGGCAGGATCCTGATACACTGTGATACCCCATAGACACCTGGCAGGATACTGATAAACTGTGAAACCTCCAAGCACACCTGGCAGGATCCTGATACAGTGTGAAATCCCCATACACACCTGGCAGGTTCCTGATGCACTGTGAAAACCCCATACACACCTGGCAGGATCCTGATACACTGTAAAAACCCCATACGCACCTGGCAGGCTCCTGATGCACAGTTAAAACCCCAAACACACCTGGCAGGATCCTGATGCACTGTAAAATCCCCATACACACCTGGAAGTATCCGGATACACTGTGAAAACCCCCGTACACACCTGGAAGGATCCTGATACACTGTGAAAACCCCCATAAACACCTGGCAGGATCCTGATCCACTGTGAAACCCCTATACACACCTGGCAGGATCCTGTTACACTGTGAAACCCCCTTCACATTTGGCAGGATCCTGACACACTGTGAAACCCTATATACACCTGGTAGGATCCTGATCCAATGTGAAACCCCGTTCACATTTGACAGGATGCTGATAAACTGTGAAACCCCGTCCACATTTGGCAGGATCCTGATACACTGTAATACCCCATACACAAGTGGCAGGATCCTGATCCACTGTGAAACCCCATACACACCAGGCAGGATCCTGAAAAACTGTGTAACCCACATACACATATGGCAGGAGCCTGATACACTGTGAAACCCACATACACACCTGGCAGGATCCTGATACACCGTGAAAACCCCATACACACCAGGCAGGATCCTGATAAACTGTGAAACCCGCATACACACCTGGCAGGATACTGATAAACTGTGAAACCCCCAAGCACAACTGGCATGATCCTGATACAGTGTGAAATCCTCATACACACCTGGCAGGTTCCTGATCCACTGTGAAACCCGCATACACATCCGTCAGGATCTTGATACACTGTGAAAACCCCGTACACACCTGGCAGAATCCTGATGCACTGTGAAACCCCATTCACATCTGGCAGGTTCCTGATACGCAGTGAAACCCCATACACACCTGGCAGGATCCTGATCCACTGTGAAAACCCCATACACACCTGGCAGGATACTAATCCACTGTTAAAACCCCATACACACCTGGCAGGATCCTGATACACTGTGAACCCCCATACACACCTGGCAGGATCCTGATAAACTGTGAAACCCCCATACACACCTGGCAGGATCCTGATACACTGTGAAATCCCCATACACACCTGGAAAGAACCTGATACTCTTTAAAAACACCATACACACGTGGCAGGATCCTGATCCACTGTGAAACCCCATACACACCAGGTGGGATCCTGAAAAACTGTGAAACACACATACACACCTGGCAGGAGCCTGATACACTGTGAAACCCACAAACACACCTGGCAGGATCCTGCTACACCGTGAAAACCCCATACACACCAGGCAGGATCCTGATAAACTGTGAAACCCACATACACACCTGGCAGGATCCTGATACACTGTGAAATCCCCAAACACACCTGGCAGGATCCTGATACACTGTGATACCCCATAGATACCTGGCAGGATACTGATAAACTGTGAAACCCCATACACACCTGGCAGGATCCTGATACACTGTAAAAACCCCATACGCACCTGGCAGGCTCCTGATGCACAGTTAAAACCCCAAACACACCTGGCAGGATCCTGATACACTGTGAAATCCCATACACACCTGGCAGGATCCTGATCCACTGTGAAAAGCACAGACACACCTGGCAGGACTTTGATAAATTGTGAACACCCCATACACACCTGGCAGGATCCTGATACACTGTGAAATCCCTTACACACCTGGCAGGATCCTGATCCTCTGTGAAAATCCCATGCACACCTGGCAGGATCCTGATCCACTGTGAAAACTCCATACACATCCGGCAGGATCCTGATACACTGTGAAAACCCCGCACACAAATGGCAGAATCCTGATGCACTGCAAAGTCCCATTCACATCTGGCAAGATCCTGATACGCAGTGAAACCCCATACACACCTGGTAGCATCCTGATCCACTGTGAAAACCCCATACACACCTGGAAGGATCCGGATACACTGTGAAAACCCCCGTACACACCTGGAAGGATCCTGATACACTCTGAAAACCCCCATACACACCTGGCAGGATCCTGATCCACAGTGAAAGCCCCATACACACCTGGCAGGATCCTGATACACTGTGTAACCCCCTTCACATTTGGCAGGATCCTGATACACTGAGAAGCCCCATACACACATGGCAGGATCCTGATCCACTGTGAAAACCCGTTCACATCTGACAGGATCCTGATACACTGTGAAACCCTTGTTCACATTTGGCAGGATCCTGATACACTGTGAAACCCCATACACACCTGGCAGGAGCCTGATACACTGTGAAACCCACATACACACCAGGCAGGGTCCTGATAAACTGTGAAACCCGCATCCACACCTGGCAGAATCCTGATACACTGTGAAATCCCCATACACACCTGGCAGGATCCTGATACACTGTAAAACCCCCATAAGCACCTGACAGGATCCTGATACACTGTGAAAAACCCATACACACCTGGCAGGATCCGGACACACAGTGAAAATCCCATACACAACTGGCAGGATCCTGATACACTGTGAAAACCCGATACACACCTGGCAGGATCCTGATCCACTGTGAAACCCCATACACATGTGGCAGGATCCTGATACACTGTGAAAACCCAGACACACCAGGAAGGATCCTGACACACAGTGAAAACCCCATACACACCTGGCAGGATCCTGATAAACTGTGAAACCCCATACACACCTGGCCAGATCCTGATGCACTGTGAAAACCCCATGCGCTCCTGGCAGGATCCTGATACACTCTGAAACCCCATGCACCTCTGGCAGGATCCTGATTCACTGTGAAAATCCCATACACACGTGGCAGGATCCTGATACACTGTGAAAACCCATACACATCCGGCAGGATCCTGATGCACTGTGAAAACCCCATACACACGTACCAGGGTCCTGATCCACTGTGAAACCCCATAGACACCAGGCAGGATCCTGATAAACTGTGAAACCCACATACACACCTGGCTGGATCCTGATCCACTGTGAAACCCACATACACACCTGGCAGGATCCTGATACACTGTGAAAACCCCATACACACCAGGCAGGATCCTGATAAACTGTGAAAACCACATGCACACCTGGCAGGATCCTGATACACTGCGAAAACACCATACACACCAGGCAGGCTCCAAATAAACTGTGAAACCACATACACACGTGGCAGGATCCTGATACACTGTGAAAACCCCATGCACACCTGGCAGGAGCCTGATCCACTGTGAAAACCCCATACACACCTGGCAGGATCCTGATACACTGTGAAAACCCCAAACTCACTTGGCAGGATCCTGATACACTGTGAAAACCCCATACACACCTGGCAGGATCCTGATACACTGTTAAAACCCCAAACACACCTGGCAGGATCCTGATCCACTGTGAAAACCCCAAACACACCTGGTAGGATGCTGAAAAACTGTGAAACCCCCATACACACCTGGCAGGATCCTGATACACTGTGAAACCCCGTCCACAATTGGCAGGATCCTGATACACTGCGAAAACCCCCAGAAACACCTGGAAGGATCCTGATCCACTGTGTAACCCCCATACACACCTGGCAGGATCCTGTTACACTGTGAAACCCCCTTCACATCCGGCAGGATCCTGATGCACTGTGAAAACCCCACACAAACGTGGCAGGATCCTGATAAACTGTGAAACCCCATACACAGGTGGCAGGGTCCTGATCCACTATGAAACCCCATGCACACCAGGCAGGATCCTGATCAACTGTGAAACCCACATACACACCTGGCAGGACCCTGATACACTGTGAAAACCCCATACACACCAGGCAGGATCCTGATAAACTGTGAAAACCACATACACACCTGGCAGGATCCTGATACACTGTGAAAACCCCATACACATCTGGCAGGCTCCTGATAAACTGTGAAACCACATACACACGTGGCAGGATCCTGATACACTGTGAAAACCCCATACACACCTGGCAGGATCCTGATCCACTGTGAAAACCCCAGACTCACCTGGCAGGATCCTGATCCACTGTGAAAAACCCATACACACTTGGCAGGATCCTGATACACTGTAAAACCCCCATAAGCACCTGAGAGGATCCTGATACACTGTGAAAACCCCATACACACCAGGCAGGATCCTGATACACTGTGAAAATCCCATACACAACTGGCAGGATCCTGATCCACTGTGAAACCCCCATACACACCTGGCAGGATACTGATGCACTGTGAAAACCCATACACACCTGGCAGGATCCTGATACTCTGTGAAAACCCGATACACACCTGGCAGGATCCTGATCCGCTGTGAAACACCATACACATGTGGCAGGATCCTGATACACTGTGAAAATCCCATGCACACCTGGCAGGCTCCTGATAAACTGTGAAACCACATACACACGTGGCAGGATCCTGATACACTGTGAAAACCCCATACACACCTGGCAGGATCCTGATCCACTGTGAAAACCCCAGACTCACCTGGCAGGATCCTGATCCACTGTGAAAACCCTATACACACTTGGCAGGATCCTGATACACTGTAAAACCCCCATAAGCACCTGACAGGATCCTGATACACTGTGAAAACCCCATACACACCTGGCAGGATCCGGATACACAGTGAAAATCCCATACACAACTGGCAGGATCCTGATACACTGTGAAAACCCGATACACACCTGGCAGGATCCTGATCCACTGTGAAACCCCATACACATGTGGCAGGATCCTGATACACTGTGAAAACCCAGACACACCAGGAAGGATCCTGATACACAGTGAAAACCCCATACACACCTGGCAGGACCCTGATACACTGTGAAACCCCATACGCACCTGGCCGGATCCTGATGCACTGTGAAAACCCCATGCGCTCCTGGCAGGATCCTGATACACTCTGAAACCCCATGCACCTCTGGCAGGATCCTGATACACTGTGCAACACCCATACACATCTGGAAGGATCCTGATGCAATGTGAAATCCCCAAACACATCTGGCAGGATCCTGATGCACTGTGAAAATCCCATACTCACGTGGCAGGATGCTGATACACTGTGAAACCCCATACACATTTGGCAGGATCCAGATGCACTGCAAAAATCCCATACACACGTGGCAGGATCCTGAAACACTGTGAAAACCCATACACATCCGGCAGGATCCTGATGCACTGTGAAAACCCCATACAAACGTGGCAGGATCCTGACAAACTGTGAAACCCCCATACACACCAGGCAGGATCATGATTCACTGTGAAAACCCCATACACACGTGGCAGTGTCCTGATCCACTGTGAAACCCCATATACACCAGGCAGGATCCTGATAAACTGTGAAACCCACATACACACCTGGCAGGATCATGATACACTGTGAAACCCACATACACACCTGGCAGGATCCTGATACACTGTGAAAACCCCATACACACCAGGCAGGATCCTGATAAACTGTGAAAACCACATACACAACTGGCAGGGCCCTGATACACTGTGAAAACCCCACACACCAGGCAGGCTCCTGATAAACTGTGAAACCACATACACCCGTGGCAGGATCCTGATACACTGTGAAAACCCCATACACACCTGTCAGGATCCTGATCCACTGTGAAAACCCCATACAGACCTGGCAGGATCCTGATCCACTGTGAAAACCCCAAACACACTTGGCAGGATCCTGATACACTGTGAAAACCCCATACAGACCTGGCAGGATCCTGATACACTGTTAAAACCCCAAACACACCTGGCAGGATCCTGATCCACTTTGAAAACCCCATACACACCTGGCAGGATGCTGAAAAACTGTGAAACCCCCATACACCCCTGGCAGGATCCTGATAAACTGTGAGAACCCCATGCACACCTGGCAGGATCCAGATATACTGCGAAAACCCATACACAATTGGCAGGATCCTGATACACTGTGAAACCCCCATGCACATCTGGCAGGAGCCTGATACACTGTGAAAACCCCGTCCACACCTGGCAGGATCCTGATACACAGTGAAACCCCATTAACATCTGGCAGGATCCTGATACACTGTGAAACCCCATACACATGTGGCAGGATCCTGATAAACTGTGAAAACCCAGACACACCAGGCAGGATCCTGATACACTGTGAAAACCCCATACACACCTGGCAGGATCCTGATACACTGTGAAACCCCATACACACCTGGCCGGATCCTGATGCACTGTGAAAACCCCATGCGCTCCTGGCAGGATCCTGATACACTCTGAAACCCCATACACCCCTGGCAGGATCCTGATACACAGTGCAACACCCATACACATCTGGAAGTATCCTGATGCAATGTGAAATCCCCATACGCATCTGGCAGTATCCTGATGCACTGTGAAAACCCCATACACAAGTGGCAGGATGCTGATATACTGGAAAACCCCATACACATCTGGCAGGATCCTGATGCACTGTGAAAATCCCATACACACGTGGCAGGATCCTGATACATTGTGAAAACCCATACACATCCGGCAGGATCCTGATGCACTGTGAAAACCCCATACACACGTACCAGGGTCCTGATCCACTGTGAAACCCCATAGACACCAGGCAGGATCCTGATAAACTGTGAAACCCACATACACACCTGGCAGGATCCTGATCCACTGTGAAACCCACATACACACCTGGCAGGATCCTGATACACTGTGAAAACCCCATACACACCAGGCAGGATCCTGATAAACTGTGAAAACCACATGCACACCTGGCAGGATCCTGATACACTGTGAAAACTCCATACACACCAGGCAGGCTCCTGATAAACTGTGAAACCACATACACACGTGGCAGGATCCTGATACACTGTGAAAACCCCATGCACACCTGGCCGGAGCCTGATCCACTGTGAAAACCCCATACACACCTGGCAGGATCCTGATTCACTGTGAAAACCCCAAACACACCTGGCAGGATGCTGAAAAACTGTGAAACCCCCATACACACCTGGCAGGATCCTGATAAACTGTGAAAACCCCATACACACCTGGCAGGATCCTGATATAATGCGAAAACCCATTCACACCTGGCAGGATCCTGATACACTGTGAAACCCCCATACACATCTGGCAGGAGCCTGAACTCTGTGAAAACCCCGTACACACCTGGCAGGTTCCTGATGCACAGTGAAACTCCATTCACATCTGGCAGGATCCTGATACACAGTGAACCCCCATACACACCTGGCAGGATCCTGATACACTGTGAAACCCCATACACACCTGGCAGGATCCTGACACACTGTGAAACCCCAAACACACCTGGCAGGATCCTGATACACTGTGAAACCCCCATACACACCTGGCAAGATGCTGATCCACTTTGAAAACTCCACACACACCTGGCAGGACCTTGATAAACTGTGAACACCCCATACACAGCTGGCAGGATCCTGATACACTGTGAAATCCCTTACACACCTGGCAGGATCCTGATCCACTGTGAATACCCCATACACACGTGGCAGGATCCTGATACACTGTGAAAACTCCATACACATCTGGCAGCATCCTGATACACTGTGAAAACCCCACACACACATGGCAGGATCCTGATCAACTGTGAAACCCCATTCACATCTGGCAGGATCCTGATACGCAGCGAAACCCCATTCACATCTGGCAGGATTCTGACACACTGTGAAACCCCATACACACCTGGCAGGATCCTGATGCACTGTAAAATCCCCATACACACCTGGAAGTATCCGGATACACTGTGAAAACCCCCGTACACACCTGGAAGGATCCTGATACACTGTGAAAACCCCCATAAATACCTGACAGGATCCTGATCCACTGTGAAACCCCTATACACACCTGGCAGGATCCTGTTACACTGTGAAACCCCCTTCACATTTGGCAGGATCCTGACACACTGTGAAACCCTATATACACCTGGTAGGATCCTGATCCAATGTGAAACCCCGTTCACATTTGACTGGATGCTGATAAACTGTGAAACCCCGTCCACATTTGGCAGGATCCTGATACACTGTAATACCCCATACACAAGTGGCAGGATCCTGATCCACTGTGAAACCCCATACACACCAGGCATAATCCTGAAAAACTGTGTAACCCACATACACATATGGCAGGAGCCTGATACACCGTGAAAACCCCATACACACCAGGCAGGATCCTGATAAACTGTGAAACCCGCATACACACCTGGCAGGATACTGATAAACTGTGAAACCCGCAAGCACAACTGGCATGATCCTGATACAGTGTGAAATCCTCATACACACCTGGCAGGTTCCTGATCCACTGTGAAACCCGCATACACATCCGTCAGGATCCTGATACACTGTGAAAACCCCGTACACACCTGGCAGAATCCTGATGCACTGTGAAACCCCATTCACATCTGGCAGGTTCCTGATACGCAGTGAAACCCCATACACACCTGGCAGGATCCTGATCCACTGTGAAAACCCCATACACACCTGGCAGGATACTGATCCACTGTTAAAACCCCATACACACCTGGCAGGATCCTGATACACTGTGAAACCCCATACACACCTGGCAGGATCCTGATAAACTGTGAAACCCCCATACACACCTGGCAGGATCCTGATACACTGTGAAATCCCCATACACACCTGGAAAGAACCTGATACTCTTTAAAAACCGCATACACACGTGGCAGGATCCTGATCCACTGTGAAACCCCATACACACCAGGTGGGATCCTGAAAAACTGTGAAACACACATACACACCTGGCAGGAGCCTGATACACTGTGAAACCCACAAACACACCTGGCAGGATCCTGATACACCGTGAAAACCCCATACACACCAGGCAGGATCCTGATAAACTGTGAAACCCACATACACACCTGGCAGGATCCTGATACACTGTGAAATCCCCAAACACACCTGGCAGGATCCTGATACACTGTGATACCCCATAGACACCTGGCAGGATACTGATAAACTGTGAAACCCCCAAGCACACCTGGCAGGATCCTGATACAGTGTGAAATCCCCATACACACCTGGCAGGTTCCTGATGCACTGTGAAAACCCCATACACACCTGGCAGGATCCTGATACACTGTAAAAACCCCATACGCACCTGGCAGACTCCTGATGCACAGTTAAAACCCCAAACACACCTGGCAGGATCCTGATACACTGTGAAATCCCATACACACCTGGTAGGATCCTGATCCACTGTGAAAAGCACAGACACACCTGGCAGGACCTTGATAAAATTTGAACACCCCATACACACCTGGCAGGATCCTGATACACTGTGAAATCCCTTTCACACCTGGCAGGATCCTGATCCTCTGTGAAAACCCCATGCACATCCGGCAGGATCCTGAAACACTGTGAAAACCCCGTACACACCTGGCAGAATCCTGATGCACTGCAAAGCCCCATTCACATCTGGCAAGATCCTGATACGCAGTGAAACCCCATACACACCTGGCAGGATCCTGATCCACTGTGAAAGCCCCATACACACCTGGAAGGATCCGGATACACTGTGAAAACCCCCGTACACACCTGGAAGGATCCTGATACACTCTGAAATCCCCCATGCACACCTGGCAGGATCCTGATCCACAGTGAAAGCCCCATACACACCTGGCAGGATCCTGATACACTGTGTAACCCCCTTCACATTTGGCAGGATCCTGATACACTGTGAAGCCCCATACACACATGGCAGGATCCTGATCCACTGTGAAAACCCGTTCACATCTGACAGGATCCTGATACACTGTGAAACCCTTGTTCACATTTGGCAGGATCCTGATACACTGTGAAACCCCATACACACCTGGCAGGAGCCTGATACACTGTGAAACCCACATACACACAAGGCAGGGTCCTGATAAACTGTGAAACCCGCATCCACACCTGGCAGAATCCTGATACACTGTGAAATCCCCATACACACCTGGCAGGATCCTGATACACTGTGATACCCCATACTCACCTGGCAGGATACTGATAAACTGTGAAACCCCCAAGCACAACTGGCATGATCCTGATACACTGTGAAATCCCCATACTCACCTGGCAGGTTCCTGATCCACTGTGAAAACCCCATACACACCTGGCACGATCCGGATACACTGTGAAACCCCATACGCACTGTGGCAGGATCCTGATGCACAGTGCAAACCCCAAACACACCTGGCAGGATCCTGATACACTGTGAAATCCCTTACACACCTGGCAGGATCCTGATCCACTGAGAAAAGCCCAAACACACCTGGCAGTACCTTGATTAGCTGTGAAGACCCCATACACACCTGTCAGGATCCCGATACACTGTGAAATCCCTTACACACCAGGCAAGATTCTGATCCACTGTGAAAACCCCATACACACCTGGCAGGATCCTGATCCACTGTGAAAACTCCATACACATCCGGCAGGATCATGATACACTGTGAAAACCCCGTACACACCTGGCAGAATCCTGATGCACTGTGAAACCCCATTCACATCTGGCAGGATCCTGATACGCAGTGAAACCCCATGTACACCTGGCAGGATCCTGATCCACTGTGAAAACCCTATACACACCTGGCAGGATCCTGATACACTGTGAAACTCCATACACACCTGGAAGGATCCCGATACACTGTGAAACCCCCATGCACGCCTGGAAATGTCCTGATACACTGTGAAAACCCCCATACACACCTGGAAGTATCCGGATACACTGTGAAAACCCCCGTACACACCTGGAAGGATCCTGATACACTCTGAAAACCACCATACACACCTGGCAGGATCCTGATCCACAGTGAAAACCCCATACACACCTGGAAGGATCCTGATACACTGTGAAACCCCCTTCACATTTGGCAGGATCCTGATACACTGTGAAACCCCAGACACACATGGCAGGATCCTGATCCACTGTGAAAACCCGTTCACATCTGACAGGATCCTGATACACTGTGAAACCCTTGTTCACATTTGGCAGGATCCTGATACACTGTGAAACCCCATACACACCTGGAAGGATCCTGATACACTGTGAAACCCCCATGCACGCCTGGAAATATCCTGATACACTGTGAAAACCCCATACACACATGTCAGGATCCTGATACGCTGTGAAACCCCGTTCACATTTGGCAGGATCCTGATATACTGTGAAACACGATACACATCTCGCAGGATCTTGATCCACCGTGAAACCCCGATCACATTTGGCTGGATCCTGAAACACTGTGAATAGCCCAAACACACCTGGGATGATCTTGATACACTATGAAACCCCAAACACACCTGGAAGGATCTTGATCCACTGTGAAACACCCATACACACCTGGAAGGATCCTGATACACTGTGAAACTCCCAAACACATCTGGCAGGATCCTGATACACTGTGAAAACCCATACACACCTGGCAAGATCCTGATCCACTGTGAAACACCCATACACACCTGGAACGATCCTGATACACAGTGAAAACCCCAAACACATCTGGCAGGATCCTGAAACACTGTGAAACCCCATACACACCTGGCAGATCATGATACACTGTGAAAAACCCATAAACACCTGGCAGGATCCTGTTGCACTATGAAACACCCATACACATCTGGAAGGATCCTGTTGCACTGCGAAATCCCCATACATATCTGGCAGGATCCTGATAAACTGTGAAACCCACATACACACCTGGCAGCATTCTGATAAACTGTGAAACCCCCAGACACACCAGGCAGGATCCTGATAAACTGTGAAACCCCCATACACACCTGGCAGCATCCCGATAAACTATGAAACCCCCATACACACCTGGAGGATCCTGATACACTGTGAAACCCACGTACACAACTGGCAGGATCCTGATGCACTGTGAAATCCCCATACACACCTGGCAGGATCCTGATAAACTGTGAAACCATCATACACACCTGGCAGGATCCGGATACATTGTGAAAACCCCATACAGACCTGGCAGGATCCTGATACACTGTGAAACCCACATACACACCTGACAGGATTCTGATGCACTGTGAAATCCCCATACACACCTGACAGGCATCTGATACACTGTGAAAACCCCATACACACCTGGCAGGGTCCTGATCCACTGTGAAAACCCCATACACACCTGGCAGGATCCTGATACACTGTGAAAACCCCATACACACCTGGCAGGATCCTGATCCACTGTGAAATCCCCTCACACACCTGGCAGGATCCTGATACACTGTGAAACCCCCATACACACCTGGAAGGATCCTGATACACTGTGAAAACCCCATACACACGTGGCAGGATCCTCATCCACTGTGAAACCCACATACACATCAGGCAGGATCCTGATAAACTGTGAAACACACATACACACCTGGCAGGATCCTGATACACTGTGAAAACCCCATACACACCTGGCTGGATCCTGATGCACCGTGAAAACCCTAAAAACACCTGGCAGGATCCTGAAAAACTGTGAAACCCCATACACACGTGGCAGGATCCTGATAAACTGTGAAACCCCCATACACACCTGGCAGGTTCCTGATCCACTGTGAAAACTCATATACACCTGGCAGGATCCTGATACACTCTGAAAACCCCATACACACCTGGCAGGATCCTGATACACTGTGAAAACCCCATACACACGTGGCAGGATCCTCATCCAAAGTGAAACCCACATACACATCAGGCAGGATCCTGATAAACTGTGAAACACACATACACACCTGGCAGGATCCTGATACACTGTGAAAACCCCATACACACCTGGCTGGATCCTGATGCACTGTGAAAACCCTAAAAACACCTGGCAGGATCCTGAAAAACTGTGAAACCCCATACACACGTGGCAGGATCCTGATAAACTGTGAAACCCCCATACACACCTGGCAGGTTCCTGATCCACTGTGAAAACTCATACACACCTGGCAGGATCCTGATACACTCTGAAAACCCCATACACACCTGGCAGTATCCTGATACACTGGGAAATCCCCAAACATACCTGGCAGGATCCTGATACACTGTGAAATCCCCATACACACCTGGCAGGATCCTGAAACACTGTGAAAAACCCGCACACACCTGGAAGGATCCTGATGCACAGTGAAAACCCCAAACACGCCTGGCAGGATCCTGATCCAATGTGAAAAGCCCATCCACACCAGGCAGGATCCTGATACACTGTGAAAAACCCATACACACCATCCAGGATCCTGATAAACTGTGAAACCCACATACACACCTGGCAGGATCCTGATAAACTGTGAAAACCCCATACACACCTGGCAGGATCCTGATGCACTGTGAATACCCCATACACACCTGGCAGGGTCCTGATAAACTGTGAAACCCCAAACACACGATGCAGAATCCTGATACACTGTGAAACCCCCATACACATCTGGAAGGATCCTGATGCACTGTGAAAACCCCATACACATCTGGCAGGATCCTGATGCACTGTGAAACCCCCAGACACACCAGGCAGGATGCTGATAAACTGTGAAACCCCCATACACACGTTGCAGGATCCTGATAAACTGCGAAACCCCCAAGCACAACTGGCAGGATCCTGATAAACTGTGAAACCCACATACACACGATGCAGAATCCTGATACACTGTGAAACCCCCATACACATCTGGAAGGATCCTGATGCACTGTGAAAACCCCATATACATCTGGCAGGATCCTGATGCACTGTGAAACCACCAGACACACCAGGCAGGATGCTGATAAAATGTGAAACCCCCATACTCACCTTGCAGGATCCTGATAAACTGCGAAACCCCCAAGCACAACTGGCAGGATCCTGATAAACTGTGAAACCCACATGCACACCTGGCAGGATTCTGATAAACTATGAAACCCCCATACACACCTGGCAGGATCCTGATAAACTGTGAAACCCCCAGCCACACCAGGCAGGAACCTGATAAACTGTGAAACCCCCATACACACCAGGCAGGATCCCGATAAACTATGAAACCCCCATACACACCAGGCAGGATCCTGATGAACTGTGAAACCCATGTAAACACCTGTCAGGATCCTGAAAAACTGTGAAAGCCCCATACACACCTGGCAGGATACTGATACACTGTGAAAACCCCATACACACCTGGCAGGATCCTGATTCACTGTGAAACCCCCATACACACCTGGCAGGATCCTGATAAACAGTGAAACCCACATACACACCTGGCAGGATCCTGATACACTGTGAAACCCACATAAACACCTGGCAGGATCCTGATAAACTGTGAAAACCCCATACACACCTGGCAGGATCCTGATAAACTGTGAATCCCACATACACACCTGGCAGGATCCTGATACAATGTGAAACCCACATAAACACCTCGCAGGATCCTGATACACTGTGAAACCCCCATACACATCTGGAGGTACCCTGATGCACTGTGAAAATCCAATACATTTCTGCAGGTTCCTGATGCACTGTGAAAACCCCATTCACATCTGGCAGGATCCTGATAAACTGTGAAACCCCCAGACACACCAGGCAGGATCCTGATACACAGAGAAACCCCCATACACACCTGGCAGGATACTGATCCACTGTGAAACCCCATACACACCAGGCAGGATCCTGATACACTGTGAAAACCCCATACACTCCAGGCAGGATCCTGATACACTGTGAAAACCCCATACACACCTGACAGGATCCTGATAAAATGTGAAACCCCAGACACACGATGCAGGATCTAGATACACTGTGAAACCCCCATACACATCTGGAAGGATCCTGATGCACTGTGAAAATCCCATACACATCTGGCAGGATCCTGATGCAATGTAAAAACCCCATTCACATCTGGCAGGATCCTGATAAACTGTGAAACCTCCAGACACACCAGGCAGGATCCTGATAATCTTTGAAAGCCACATACACACCTGACAGGATATTGATTAACTGTGAAACCCCCAAACGCACCTGGCAGGATCCTGATACACAGTGAAAACCCCATACACACGTGGCAGGATCCTGATCCACTGTGAAACCCCATACACACCAGGCAGGATCCTGATAAACTGTGAAACCCACATACACACCTGGCAGGAGCCTGTAACACTGTGAAACCCACATACACACCTGGCAATATCCTGATACACTGTGAAAACTCCATACACACCTGGCAGGATCCCGATAAACTGTGAAACCCACATACACACCTGGCAGGATCCTGATACACTGTGAAAACCCCATACACACCTGTCAGGATCCTGATAAACTGTGAAACGCCATACACACCTGGCAGAATAATGATACACTGTGAAAACCCCATACACACCTGGCTGGATCCTGATGCACCGTGAAAAACCTAAAAACACCTGGCAGGATCCTGAAAAACTGTGAAACCCCATACACACGTGGCAGGATCCTGATAAACTGTGAAACCCCCATACACACCTGGCAGGTTCCTGATCCACTGTGAAAACTCATACACACCTGGCAGGATCCTGATACACTCTGAAAACCCCATACACACCTGGAAGGATCCTGATACACTCTGAAAACCCCCATGCACACCTGGCAGGATCCTGATCCACAGTGAAAGCCCCATACACACCTGGCAGGATCCTGATACACTGTGTAACCCCCTTCACATTTGGCAGGATCCTGATACACTGTGAAGCCCCATACACACATGGCAGGATCCTGATCCACTGTGAAAACCCGTTCACATCTGACAGGATCCTGATACACTGTGAAACCCTTGTTCACATTTGGCAGGATCCTGATACACTGTGAAACCCCATACACACCTGGCAGGATCCTGATACACTGTGAAACCCACATACACACAAGGCAGGGTCCTGATAAACTGTGAAACCCGCATCCACACCTGGCAGAATCCTGATACACTGTGAAATCCCCATACACACCTGGCAGGATCCTGATACACTGTGATACCCCATACTCACCTGGCAGGATACTGATAAACTGTGAAAGCCCCAAGCACAACTGGCATGATCCTGATACACTGTGAAATCCCCATACACACCTGGCAGGTTCCTGATCCACTGTGAAAACCCCATACACACCTGGCACGATCCTGATACACTGTGAAAACCCCATACGCACCTGGCAGAATCCTGATGCACAGTGCAAACCCCAAACACACCTGGCAGGATCCTGAGACACTGTGAAATCCCTTACACACCTGGCAGGATCCTGATCCACTGAGAAAAGCCCAAACACACCTGGCAGTACCTTGATTAGCTGTGAAGACCCCATACACACCTGTCAGGATCCCGATACACTGTGAAATCCCTTACACACCCGGCAAGATCCTGATCCACTGTGAAAACCCCATACACACCTGGCAGGATCCTGATCCACTGTGAAAACTCCATACACATCCGGCAGGATCATGATACACTGTGAAAACCCCGTACACACCTGGCAGAATCCTGATGCACTGTGAAACCCCATTCACATCTGGCAGGATCCTGATACGCAGTGAAACCCCATGCACACCTGGCAGGATCCTGATCCACTGTGAAAACCCTATACACACCTGGCAGGATCCTGATACACTGTGAAAACCCGTTCACATCTGACAGGATCCTGATACACTGTGAAACCCTTGTTCACATTTGGCAGGATCCTGATACACTGTGAAACTCCATACACACCTGGAAGGATCCCGATACTCTGTGAAACCCCCATGCACGCCTGGAAATGTCCTGATACACTGTGAAAACCCCCATACACACCTGGAAGTATCCGGATACACTGTGAAAACCCCCGTACACACCTGGAAGGATCCTGATACACTCTGAAAACCACCATACACACCTGGCAGGATCCTGATCCACAGTGAAAACCCCATACACACCTGGAAGGATCCTGATACACTGTGAAACCCCCTTCACATTTGGCAGGATCCTGATACACTGTGAAACCCCAGACACACATGGCAGGATCCTGATCCACTGTGAAAACCCGTTCACATCTGACAGGATCCTGATACACTGTGAAACCCTTGTTCACATTTGGCAGGATCCTGATACACTGTGAAACCCCATACACACCTGGAAGGATCCTGATACACTGTGAAACCCCCATGCACGCCTGGAAATATCCTGATACACTGTGAAAACCCCATACACACATGTCAGGATACTGATACGCTGTGAAACCCCGTTCACATTTGGCAGGATCCTGATATACTGTGAAACACGATACACATCTCGCAGGATCTTGATCCACCGTGAAACCCCGATCACATTTGGCTGGATCCTGA
Source organism: Heterodontus francisci (assembly GCF_036365525.1). Classification (NCBI taxonomy): domain Eukaryota; kingdom Metazoa; phylum Chordata; class Chondrichthyes; order Heterodontiformes; family Heterodontidae; genus Heterodontus; species Heterodontus francisci. Next base: position 1,156,207 of record NW_027141112.1, on the reverse strand, counting down.
AACACTGTGAATAGCCCAAACACACCTGGGATGATCTTGATACACTATGAAACCCCAAACACACCTGGAAGGATCTTGATCCACTGTGAAACACCCATACACACCTGGAAGGATCCTGATACACTGTGAAACTCCCAAACACATCTGGCAGGATCCTGATACACTGTGAAAACCCATACACACCTGGCAAGATCCTGATCCACTGTGAAACCCCCATACACACCTGGAACGATCCTGATACACAGTGAAAACCCCAAACACATCTGGCAGGATCCTGAAACACTGTGAAACTCCATACACACCTGGCAGATCATGATACACTGTGAAAAACCCATAAACACCTGGCAGGATCCTGTTGCACTATGAAACACCCATACACATCTGGAAGGATCCTGTTGCACTGCGAAATCCCCATACACATCTGGCAGGATCCTGATAAACTGTGAAACCCACATACACACCTGGCAGCATTCTGATAAACTGTGAAACCCCCAGACACACCAGGCAGGATCCTGATAAACTGTGAAACCCCCACACACACCTGGCAGCATCCCGATAAACTATGAAACCCCCATACACACCTGGAGGATCCTGATACACTGTGAAACCCACGTACACAACTGGCAGGATCCTGATGCACTGTGAAATCCCCATACACACCTGGCAGGATCCTGATAAACTGTGAAACCATCATACACACCTGGCAGGATCCGGATACATTGTGAAAACCCCATACAGACCTGGCAGGATCCTGATACACTGTGAAACCCACATACACACCTGGCAGGATTCTGATGCACTGTGAAATCCCCATACACACCTGACAGGCATCTGATACACTGTGAAAACCCCATACACACCTGGCAGGGTCCTGATCCACTGTGAAAACCCCATACACACCTGGCAGGATCCTGATACACTGTGAAAACCCCATACACACCTGGCAGGATCCTGATCCACTGTGAAATCCCCACACACACCTGGCAGGATCCTGATACACTGTGAAACCCCCATACACACCTGGAAGGATCCTGATACACTGTGAAAACCCCATACACACCTGGCTGGATCCTGATGCACCGTGAAAACCCTAAAAACACCTGGCAGGATCCTGAAAAACTGTGAAACCCCATACACACGTGGCAGGATCCTGATAAACTGTGAAACCCCCATACACACCTGGCAGGTTCCTGATCCACTGTGAAAACTCATATACACCTGGCAGGATCCTGATACACTCTGAAAACCCCATACACACCTGGCAGGATCCTGATACACTGTGAAAACCCCATACACACGTGGCAGGATCCTCATCCAAAGTGAAACCCACATACACATCAGGCAGGATCCTGATAAACTGTGAAACACACATACACACCTGGCAGGATCCTGATACACTGTGAAAACCCCATACACACCTGGCTGGATCCTGATGCACTGTGAAAACCCTAAAAACACCTGGCAGGATCCTGAAAAACTGTGAAACCCCATACACACGTGGCAGGATCCTGATAAACTGTGAAACCCCCATACACACCTGGCAGGTTCCTGATCCACTGTGAAAACTCATACACACCTGGCAGGATCCTGATACACTCTGAAAACCCCATACACACCTGGCAGTATCCTGATACACTGGGAAATCCCCAAACATACCTGGCAGGATCCTGATACACTGTGAAATCCCCATACACACCTGGCAGGATCCTGAAACACTGTGAAAAACCCGCACACACCTGGAAGGATCCTGATGCACAGTGAAAACCCCAAACACGCCTGGCAGGATCCTGATCCAATGTGAAAAGCCCATCCACACCAGGCAGGATCCTGATACACTGTGAAAAACCCATACACACCATCCAGGATCCTGATAAACTGTGAAACCCACATACACACCTGGCAGGATCCTGATAAACTGTGAAAACCCCATACACACCTGGCAGGATCCTGATGCACTGTGAATACCCCATACACACCTGGCAGGGTCCTGATAAACTGTGAAACCCCAAACACACGATGCAGAATCCTGATACACTGTGAAACCCCCATACACATCTGGAAGGATCCTGATGCACTGTGAAAACCCCATACACATCTGGCAGGATCCTGATGCACTATGAAACCCCCAGACACACCAGGCAGGATGCTGATAAACTGTGAAACCCCCATACACACGTTGCAGGATCCTGATAAACTGCGAAACCCCCAAGCACAACTGGCAGGATCCTGATAAACTGTGAAACCCACATACACACGATGCAGAATCCTGATACACTGTGAAACCCCCATACACATCTGGAAGGATCCTGATGCACTGTGAAAACCCCATATACATCTGGCAGGATCCTGATGCACTGTGAAACCACCAGACACACCAGGCAGGATGCTGATAAAATGTGAAACCCCCATACTCACGTTGCAGGATCCTGATAAACTGCGAAACCCCCAAGCACAACTGGCAGGATCCTGATAAACTGTGAAACCCACATGCACACCTGGCAGGATTCTGATAAACTATGAAACCCCCATACACACCTGGCAGGATCCTGATAAACTGTGAAACCCCCAGCCACACCAGGCAGGAACCTGATAAACTGTGAAACCCCCATACACACCAGGCAGGATCCCGATAAACTATGAAACCCCCATACACACCAGGCAGGATCCTGATGAACTGTGAAACCCATGTAAACACCTGTCAGGATCCTGAAAAACTGTGAAAGCCCCATACACACCTGGCAGGATACTGATACACTGTGAAAACCCCATACACACCTGGCAGGATCCTGATTCACTGTGAAACCCCCATACACACCTGGCAGGATCCTGATAAACAGTGAAACCCACATACACACCTGGCAGGATCCTGATACACTGTGAAACCCACATAAACACCTGGCAGGATCCTGATAAACTGTGAAAACCCCATACACACCTGGCAGGATCCTGATAAACTGTGAATCCCACATACACACCTGGCAGGATCCTGATACAATGTGAAACCCACATAAACACCTCGCAGGATCCTGATACACTGTGAAACCCCCATACACATCTGGAAGTACCCTGATGCACTGTGAAAATCCAATACATTTCTGCAGGTTCCTGATGCACTGTGAAAACCCCATTCACATCTGGCAGGATCCTGATAAACTGTGAAACCCCCAGACACACCAGGCAGGATCCTGATACACAGTGAAACCCCCATACACACCTGGCAGGATACTGATCCACTGTGAAACCCCATACACACCAGGCAGGATCCTGATACACTGTGAAAACCCCATACACTCCAGGCAGGATCCTGATACACTGTGAAAACCCCATACACACCTGACAGGATCCTGATAAAATGTGAAACCCCAGACACACGATGCAGGATCTAGATACACTGTGAAACCCCCATACACATCTGGAAGGATCCTGATGCACTGTGAAAATCCCATACACATCTGGCAGGATCCTGATGCAATGTAAAAACCCCATTCACATCTGGCAGGATCCTGATAAACTGTGAAACCTCCAGACACACCAGGCAGGATCCTGATAATCTTTGAAAGCCACATACACACCTGACAGGATATTGATTAACTGTGAAACCCCCAAACGCACCTGGCAGGATCCTGATACACAGTGAAAACCCCATACACACGTGGCAGGATCCTGATCCACTGTGAAACCCCATACACACCAGGCAGGATCCTGATAAACTGTGAAACCCACATACACACCTGGCAGGAGCCTGTAACACTGTGAAACCCACATACACACCTGGCAATCTCCTGATACACTGTGAAAACTCCATACACACCTGGCAGGATCCCGATAAACTGTGAAACCCACATACACACCTGGCAGGATCCTGATACACTGTGAAAACCCCATACACACGTGGCAGGATCCTGATATACTGTGAAACGCCATACACACCTGGCAGAATCCTGATACACTGTGAAAACCCCATACACACCTGGCTGGATCCTGATGCACCGTGAAAAACCTAAAAACATCTGGCAGGATCCTGAAAAACTGTGAAACCCCATACACACGTGGCAGGATCCTGATAAACTGTGAAACCCCCATACACACCTGGCAGGTTCCTGATCCACTGTGAAAACTCATACACACCTGGCAGGATCCTGATACACTCTGAAAACCCCATACACACCTGGCAGTATCCTGATACACTGGGATAACCCCAAACATACCTGGCAGGAACCTGATACACTGTGAAATCCCTATACACACCTGGCAGGATCCTGAAACACTGTGAAAAACCCACACACACCTGGAAGGATCCTGATGCACAGTGAAAACCCCAAACACGCCTGGCAGGATCCTGATCCAATGTGAAAAGCCCATCCACACCAGGCAGGATCCTGATACACTGTAAAAAACCCATACACACCATCCAGGATCCTGATAAACTGTGAAACCCACATACACACCTGGCAGGATCCTGATAAACTGTGAAACCCCCATACACACGTTGCAGGATCCTGATAAACTGCGAAACCCCCAAGCACAACTGGCAGGATCCTGATAAACTGTGAAACCCACATACACACGATGCAGAATCCTGATACACTGTGAAACCCCCATACACATCTGGAAGGATCCTGACGCACTGTGAAAACCCCATACACATCTGGCAGGATCCTGATGCACTGTGAAACCCCCAGACACACCAGGCAGGATGCTGATAAACTGTGAAACCCCCATACACACGTTGCAGGATCCTGATAAACTGCGAAACCCCCAAGCACAACTGGCAGGATCCTGATAAACTGTGAAACCCACATGCACACCTGGCAGGATCCTGATAAACTTTGAAACACCCATACACACCTGGCAGGATCCTGATAAACTGTGAAACCCCCAGCCACACCAGGCAGGAACCTGATAAACTGTGAAACCCCCATACACACCAAGCAGGATCCTGATAAACTATGAAACCCCCATACACACCTGGCAGGATCCTGATGAACTGTGAAACCCACGTAAACACCTGTCAGGATCCTGCTAAACTGTGAAAGCCCCATACACACCTGGCAGGTTCCTGATACACTGTGAAACCCCCATACACACCTGGCAGGATCCTGATAAACAGTGAAACCCACATACACATTTGGCAGGATCCTGATACACTGTGAAACCCACATAAACACCTGGCAGGATCCTGATAAACTGTGAAAACCCCATACACACCTGGCAGGATCCTGATGCACAGTGAAATCCCCATACACACCAGGCAGGATCCTGATAAACTGTGAAAACCCCATACACTCCAGGCAGGATCCTGATACACTGTGAAAACCCCATACACTCCAGGCAGGATCCTGATACACTGTGAAAACCCCATACACACCTGGCAGGATCCTGATAAAATGTGAAACCCCATACACACGATGCAGGATCTAGATACACTGTGAAACCACCATGCACATCTGGAAGAATCCTGATGCACTGTGAAAATCCCATACACATCTGGCAGGATCCTGATGCAATGTAAAAACCCCATTCACATCTGGCAGGATCCTGATAAACTGTGAAACCTCCAGACACACCAGGCAGGATCCTGACAAACTTTGAAAGCCACATACACACCTGACAGGATATTGATTAACTGTGAAACCCCCAAACGCACCTGGCAGGATCCTGATACACTGTGAAAACCCCATACACACGTGGCAGGATCCTGATACACTGTGAAAACCCCATACACACCTGGCAGGATCCTGATAAACTGTGAAACTCCATACACACGTGGCAGGATCCTGATAAACGGTGAAATCCACATACACACCTGGCAGGAGCCTGAAACACTGTGAAAACTCCATACACACCTGGCAGGATCTAGATACACTGTGAAACCCCCATACACATCTGGAAGGATCCTGATGCACTGTGAAATTCCCATACACATCTGGCAGGATCCTGATGCACTGTGAAAACCCCATTCACATCTGGCAGGATCCTGATAAACTGTGAATCCCCCAGCCACACCAGGCAGGAACCTGATAAGCTGTGAAACCCCCATACACACCTGGCAGGATCCTGATAAACTGTGAAACACCCATACACACCTGGCAGGATCCTGATACACTGTGAAAACCCCACACACACTTGGCAGGATCTTGATCCACTGTGAAACCCCATACACACCAGGCAGGATCCTGATAAACTGTGAAAAAGACATACACACCGGGCAGGAGCCTGATACAATGTGAAACCCACATACACACCTGGCAGGATCCTGATAAACTGTGAAACGCCATACACACCTGGCAAGATCCTGATACACTGTGAAAACCCCATACACACCTGGCTGGATCCTGATGCACCGTGAAAAACCTAAAAACACCTGGCAGGATCCTGAAAAACTGTGAAACCCCATACACACGTGGCAGGATCCTGATAAACTGTGAAACCCCCATACACACCTGGCAGGTTCCTGATCCACTGTGAAAACTCATACACACCTGGCAGGATCCTGATACACTCTGAAAACCCCATACACACCTGGCAGTATCCTGATACACTGGGAAATCCCCAAACATACCTGGCAGGAACCTGATACACTGTGAAATCCCTATACACACCTGGCAGGATCCTGAAACACTGTGAAAAACCCACACACACCTGGAAGGATCCTGATGCACAGTGAAAACCCCAAACACGCCAGGCAGGATCCTGATCCAATGTGAAAAGCCCATCCACACCAGGCAGGATCCTGATACACTGTAAAAAACCCATACACACCATCCAGGATCCTGATAAACTGTGAAACCCACATACACACCTGGAAGGATCCTGATAAACTGTGAAACCCCCATACACACGTTGAAGGATCCTGATAAACTGCGAAACCCCCAAGCACAACTGGCAGGATCCTGATAAACTGTGAAACCCACATACACACGATGCAGAATCCTGATACACTGTGAAACCCCCATACACATCTGGAAGGATCCTGATGCACTGTGAAAACCCCATACACATCTGGCAGGATCCTGATGCACTGTGAAACCCCCAGACACACCAGGCAGGATGCTGATAAACTGTGAAACCCCCATACACACGTTGCAGGATCCTGATAAACTGCGAAACCCCCAAGCACAACTGGCAGGATCCTGATAAACTGTGAAACCCACATGCACACCTGGCAGGATCCTGATAAACTTTGAAACACCCATACACACCTGGCAGGATCCTGATAAACTGTGAAACCCCCAGCCACACCAGGCAGGAACCTGATAAACTATGAAACCCCCATACACGCCTGGCAGGATCCTGATGAACTGTGAAACCCACGTAAACACCTGTCAGGATCCTGCTAAACTGTGAAAGCCCCATACACACCTGGCAGGTTCCTGATACACTGTGAAACCCCCATACACACCTGGCAGGATCCTGATAAACAGTGAAACCCACATACACACCTGGCAGGATCCTGATACACTGTGAAACCCACATAAACACCTGGCAGGATCCTGATAAACTGTGAAAACCCCATACACACCTGGCAGGATCCTGATGCACAGTGAAATCCCCATACACACCAGGCAGGATCCTGATAAACTGTGAAACCCACATACACAACTGGCAGGATCCTGATACACTGTGAAAACCCCATACACTCCAGGCAGGATCCTGATACACTGTGAAAACCCCATACACACCTGGCAGGATCCTGATAAAATGTGAAACCCCATACACACGATGCAGGATCTAGATACACTGTGAAACCACCATGCACATCTGGAAGAATCCTGATGCACTGTGAAAATCCCATACACATCTGGCAGGATCCTGATGCAATGTAAAAGCCCCATTCACATCTGGCAGGATCCTGATAAACTGTGAAACCTCCAGACACACCAGGCAGGATCCTGACAAACTTTGAAAGCCACATACACACCTGACAGGATATTGATTAACTGTGAAACCCCCAAACGCACCTGGCAGGATCCTGATACACTGTGAAAACCCCATACACACGTGGCAGGATCCTGATACACTGTGAAAACCCCATACACACCTGGCAGGATCCTGATAAACTGTGAAACTCCATACACTCCAGGCAGGATCCTGATACACTGTGAAAACCCCATACACACCTGGCAGGATCCTGATAAAATGTGAAACCCACATACACACCTGGCAGGATCCTGATACACTGTGAAACCCACATAAACACCTGGCAGGATCCTGATAAACTGTGAAAACCCCATACACACCTGGCAGGATCCTGATGCACAGTGAAATCCCCATACACACCAGGCAGGATCCTGATAAACTGTGAAACCCACATACACAACTGGCAGGATCCTGATACACTGTGAAAACCCCATACACTCCAGGCAGGATCCTGATACACTGTGAAAACCCCATACACACCTGGCAGGATCCTGATAAAATGTGAAACCCCATAAACACGATGCAGGATCTAGATACACTGTGAAACCACCATGCACATCTGGAAGAATCCTGATGCACTGTGAAAATCCCATACACATCTGGCAGGATCCTGATGCAATGTAAAAACCCCATTCACATCTGGCAGGATCCTGATAAACTGTGAAACCTCCAGACACACCAGGCAGGATCCTGACAAACTTTGAAAGCCACATACAAACCTGACAGGATATTGATTAACTGTGAAACCCCCAAACGCACCTGGCAGGATCCTGATACACTGTGAAAACCCCATACACACGTGGCAGGATCCTGATACACTGTGAAAACCCCATACACACCTGGCAGGATCCTGATAAACTGTGAAACTCCATACACACGTGGCAGGATCCTGATAAACGGTGAAACCCACATACACACCTGGCAGGAGCCTGAAACACTGTGAAACCCGCATGCACACCTGGCAATATCCTGGTACACTGTGAAAACTCCATACACACCTGGCAGGATCTAGATACACTGTGAAACCCCCATACACATCTGGAAGGATCCTGATGCACTGTGAAAATCCCATACACATCTGGCAGGATCCTGATGCACTGTGAAAACCCCATTCACATCTGGCAGGATCCTGATAAACTGTGAATCCCCCAGCCACACCAGGCAGGAACCTGATAAACTGTGAAACCCCCATACACACCTGGCAGGATCCTGATAAACTGTGAAACACACATACACATCTGGCAGGATCCTGATAAACTGTGTAACTCCCATACACACCTGGCAGGATCCTGATACACTGTGAAAACCCCACACACACTTGGCAGTATCTTGATCCACTGTGAAACCCCATACACACCAGGCAGGATCCTGATAAACTGTGAAAACGACATACACACCGGGCAGGAGCCTGATACAATGTGAAACCCACATACACACCTGGCAGGATCCTGATACACTGTGAAAACTCCATGCACACCTGGCAAGATCCTGATAAACTGTGAAACCCACATACACACCTGTCAGGATCCTGATAAACTGTGAAACCCCATGCACACGTGGCAGGTTCCTGATACACTGTGAAAACCCCATACACACCTGGCAGGATGCTGATCCACTTTGAAAACCCCATACACACCTGGCAGGATCCTGATACACAGTGAACCCCCATACACACCTGGCAGGATCCTGATAAACTGTGAAACCCCCATACACACCTGGCAGGATCCTGATGCGCTGTGAAATCCACATACACACCTGGCAGGTTCCTGACCCACTGTGAAAACCCCATACACACCTGGAAGGAGACTGATAAACTGTGAAAACCACATACACAACTGGCAGGATCCTGATGCACAGTGAAAACCCCAAACACACCTGGCAGGATCCTGATACACTGTGAAAACCCCATACACACCTAGCAGAATCCTGATGCACAGTGAAACCCAAACACACCTGGCAGGATCCTGAACCACTGTGAAACCCACATACACCCGTGGCAGGATCCTGATAAACTGTGAAACCCACATACACATCTGGCAGGATCCTGATACACTGTGAAATCCCCATACACACCTGGCAGGTTCCTGATCCACTGTGAAAACCCCATACACATCTGGCAGGATCCTGATACATTGTGAAAACCCCATACACATCTGGCAGGATCCTGATACACTGTGAACAACCCAAACACACCTGGCAGGATCCTGATACACTGTGAAAACCTCATACACACCTGGCAGGATCCTGATACACTGTGAAATCCCCGTACACACCTGGCAGGATCCTGATGCCCAGTGAATACCCCAAACACACCTGGCAGGATCCTGAACCACTGTGAAACCCCATACACATGTGGCATAATCCTGATAAACTGTGAAGCCACGAAACACACCTGGCAGGATCCTGATAAACTGTGAAACCCACATAGACACCTGGCAGGATCCTGATCCACTTTGAAACCCCATACACACCAGGCAGGATCCTGATCAACTGCGAAACCCACATACACACCTGGCAGGATCCTGATGCACTGTGAAATCCCCATACACACCAGGCAGGATCTTGATAAACTTTGAAACCCACAGACACACCTGGCAGTATCGTGATGCACTGTGAAAACCCCATACACACCTGGCAGGATCCTGATAAACTGTGAAAACTCCATACACACCTGGCAGGTTCCTGATGCACTGTGAAAGCCCCATACACACGATGCAGGATCCTGATACACTTTGAAACCCCCATACACATCTGGAAGGATCCTGATGCACTGTGAAAACCCCACACATATCTGGCAGGATCCTGATGCCCTGTGAAAACCCCATTCACATCTGGCAGTTTCCTGATAAATTGTGAAACCCACATACACACCTGGCAGGATCCTGATGAACTGTGAAACACCCAGACACACCAGGCAGGATCCTGATAAACTGTGAAACCCCCATACACACCTGGCCGGATCCTGATGAACTGTGAAACCCCCATACACACCTGGCAGGATCCTGATAAACTGTGAAACCCACAAACAAACCTGGCAGGATCCTGATAAACGGTGAAACCCCCATACACAACTGGCAGGATCCTGATACACTGTGAAAACCACTTATGCACGTGGCAGGAATCTGATCCACTGTGAAACCCCATACACACCAGGCAGGATCCTGATAAACTGTGAAACCCACATACACACCTGGCAGGAGCCTGTCACACTGTGAAACCCACATACACACCTGTCAGTATCCTGATAAACTGTGAAATCCCATGCACACATGCCAGGATCCTGATACACAGTGAAACCCCCAGACACATCTGGAAGGATCCTGATGCACTGTGAAAAACCCATACACATTTGGCAGTGTCCTGATGCACTGTGAAAACGCCATTCACATCCGGCAGGATCCTGATAAACTGTGAAACCCACATACACACCTGGCAGGATCCTGATAAACTGTGAAACCCCTAGACACACCAGGCAGGATCCCGATAAAATGTGAAAACCCCATACACACCTGGCAGGATCCTGACAAACTGTGAAACCCCCATACACACCTGGCAGGAAACTGAGAAACTGTGAAACCAACATACACACCTGGCAGGATCCTGATAAACTGTGAAAACCCCATATACACCTGGCAGGATCCTGATAAACTGTGAAAACCCCAGACACACCTGGCAGGATAGTGAGAAACTGTGAAACCCATATACACACCTGGCAGGATCCTGATACACTGTGAAACCCCCATACACACCTGGCATGATCCTGGTAACTGTGAAACCCACATACACACCTGGCAGGATCCTGATACACTGTGAAAGCCCCATACACACCTGGCAGGATCCTGATAAACTGAGAAAACCCCAGACACACCTGGCAGGATCCTGATACAATGTGAAAACCCAATATACACCTGGCAGGATCCTGATGGACAGTGAGAAGCCCATACACACCTGGCAGGATCCTGATACACTGTGAAAACCCCACACACACCTGGCAGGATCCTGTTGCACAGTGAAAACCCCAAATACACCTGGCAGGATCCTGATACACTGTGAAAAACCCATACACACGTGGCAGTATCCTGATGCACTGTGAAAAACGCATACAAACCTGGCAGAATCCTGATACACTGTGAAGGCCCCACAAACACTTGGCAGGATCCTGATCCACTGTGAGAACCCCATACACACCTGGCAGGATCCTGACCCACTGTGAAAACCCCATACCAACTTGGCAGGATCCTGATACACTGTGAAAACCTCACACACACCTGGCAGGATCCTGATACACTGTGAAAACAACATACACACCTGGCAGGATACGGATCCACTGTATATTCCCCATACGCACCTGGCAGGATGCTGATAAACTGTGTAACCCTCAAACAAACATGGCAGGATCCTGATAAACTGTGAAACCCCCATACACACCTGGCAGGATCCTGATATACTGTGAAAACCCATACACACCTGGCAGGATCCTGATATACTGTGAAACCCCCATACACACCTGGCAGGAGCCTGATGCACTGTGAAATCCCCGTACACACCTGGCGTGTTCCTGATGCACAGTGAAACCGCATTCACATCTGGCAGGATCCTGATACACAGTGAAACCCCATTGACATCTGGCAGGATCCTGATACACTGTGAAACCCCATACACACCTGGCAGGATCCTGATACACTGTGAAACCCCATACACACCTATCAGAAACCTGATACACAGTGAAACCCGCATACACACCTGGCAGGATCCTGATACACTGTGCAAACTCCATACACGCCTGGCAGGACCTTGATAAACTGTGAAGACCCCATACACACCTGGCAGGATCCTGATACACTGTTAAATGAACGACACACCTGGCAGGATCCTGATCCTCTGCGAAAACCCCATACACACCTGGCAGTATACCGATCCCCTGTGAAAACTCCGTACACATCTGGCAGGATCCTGATCCACTGTGAAAACCCCGTACACACCTGGCAGGATCCTGATCCACGGTGAAACCCCATTCACATCTGGCAGGATCCTGATAAACTGTGAAACCCACATACACACCTGGCAGGATACTGATACACTGTGAAAACCCCACACACACAGAGCAGGATCCTGATGCACAGTGAAACCCCATACACACCTGGCAGGATCCTGAACCACTGTGAAAACCCATACACACGTGGCAGGAATTCGTAAACTGTGAAACACACATGCATGCCTGCAGGATCCTGATACACTGGGAATTCCCCATACACACCTGGCAGGTTCCTGATCCACTGTGAAAACCCCATACACATCTGGCAGTATCCTGATACACTGTGAAAACCCCATACACACCTGGCAGGATCCTGATACACAGTGAACAACCCCGTACACACCTGGCAGGATCCTGATACACTGTGAAAACCCCATACACACCTGGCAGGATGCTGATACACTGTGAAAACCCCGTACACAACTGGCAGGATCCTGATGCACAGTTAAACCCCATTCACATCTGGCAGGATCCTGATACACAGTGAAACCCCATTCACATCTGGCTGGATCCTGATACACTGTGAAACCCCATACACACCTGGCAGGATCCTGATAAACTGTGAAACCCCATACACACCTGTCAGAAACCTGATACACAGTGAAACCCCCATACACACCTGGCAGGATACGGATACACTTTGAAGACTCCATACACGCCTGGCAGGACCTTGATAAACTGTGAACACCCCATACACACCTGGCAGGATCCTGATACACTGTGAAATCCCTGACACATCAGGCAGGATCCTGATCCACTGTGAAAACCCCGTACACACCTGGCAGGATCCTGATCCACTGTGAAACCCCATTCACATCTGGCAGGATCCTGATAAACTGTGAAACCCACATACACACCTGGCAGGATACCGATCCGCTGTGAAAACTCCGCACACATCTGGCAGGATCCTGATCCACTGTGAAAACCCCGTACACACCTGGCAGGATCCTGATCCACTGTGAAACCCCATTCACATCTGGCAGGATCCTGATAAACTGTGAAACCTACATACACACCTGGCAGGATCCTGATACACTGTGAAAACCCCACACACACAGAGCAGGAACCTGATGCACTCTGAAAACCCCATTCACATCTGGCAGGATCCTGATAAACTGTGAAACCCACATACACACCTGGCAGGATCCTGATAAACTGTGAAACCCCAGACACAAAAGGCAGGATCCCGATAAACTGTGAAACCCACATACACACCTGGCAGGATACTGAAAAACTGTGAAACCCCCATACACACCTGGCAGGAAACTGATGAACTGTGAAACCAACATCCACACCTGGCAGGATCCTGACAAACTGTGAAACCCCCATACACACCTGGCAGGATCCTCATAAACTGTGAAAACCCCAGACACACCTGGCAGGATCCTGATAAACTGTGAAACCCACATTCACACCTGGCAGGATCCTGATACACTGTGAAACACCCATACACACTTGGCAGGATCCTGATAAACTGTGAAACCCACATACACACCTGGCAGGATCCTGATACACTGTGAATACCCAAAACACACCTGGCAGCATCCTGATGCACAGTGAAAACCCCATACACACCTGGCAGGATCCTGATACACTGTGAAAACCCCACACACACCTGGCAGGATCCTGATGCACAGAGAAAGCACCAAACGCACCTGGCAGGATCCAGATACACTGTGAAAACCCCATACACACCTAGCAGGATCCTGATGCAATGTGAAAACCCCATGCACACCTGGCAGGATCCTGATACACTGTGAAAACCCCACACACACCTGGCAGGATCCTGATCCACTGTGAAAACCCCATACACACCTGGCAGGATCCTGATCCACTGTGAAAAACCCATACACACTTGGGAGGATCCGGATACACTGTGAAAACCCCATACACACCTGGCAGTATCCTGATACACTGTGAAAACCCCATGCACACGATGCAGGATCCTGATACACTGTGAAACCCCCACACACATCTGGAAGGTTCCTGATGCACTGTGAAAACCACATACACATCTGGCAGGATCCTGATGCACTGTGAAAACACCATTCACATCTGGCAGTTTCCTGATACACTGTGAAACACACATACACACCTGGCAGGATCCTGATGAACTGTGAAGCCCCCAGACACAGCTGGCAGTTTCCTGATAAACTGTGAGACCCCCATACACACCCACCTAGCAGGATCCTGATGAACTGTGAAACCCCCATACACACCTGGCAGGATCCTGATAAACTGTGAAACCCACATAAACACCTGGCAGGATCCTGATAAACATTGAAACCCCCATAAACACCTGGCTGGATCCTGATACACTGTGAAAACCCCATACACACGTGGCAGGATCCTGATCCACTGTGAAACCCCATACACATCAGGCAGGATCCTGATAAACTGTGAAACCCACATACACACCTGGCAGGAGCCTGATACACTGAAATCCACATACACACCTGGAAGGATCCTGGCACACTGTGAAAACCCCAGACACACCAGGCAGGATCCTGATAAACTGTGAAACCCACATATACACCTAGCAGGATCCTGATAAACTGTGAAACCCCATGCACACGTGGCAGGATCATGATACACTGTGAAACCCCCAGACACATCTGGAAGGATCCTGATGCACTGTGAAAAACCCATACACATCTGGCAGGATCCTGATGCACTGTGAAAACCCTAGACACACCAGTAAGGATCCTGATAAACTGTGAAACCCACATATACACCTAGAAGGATCCTGATAAACTGTGAAACCCCATGCACACGTGGCAGGATCATGATACACTGTGTAACCCCCAGACACATCTGGAAGGATCCTGATGCACTGTGAAAAACCCATACACACCTGGGAGGATCCTGACAAATTGTGAAACCCCCATACACACCTGGCAGGAAACTGATAAACTGTGAAACCAACATACACACCTGGCAGGATACTGATAAACTGTGAAACACCCATACAGACCTGGCAGGATCCTGATAAACAGCGAAACCCCCATACACACCTGGCAGGATCCTCATAAACTGTGAAAACCCCAGACACACCTGGCAGGATCCTGATAAACTGTGAAACCCACATCCACACCTGGCAGGATCCTGATACACTGTGAAACCCCCATACACACTTGGCATGATCCTGAAAAACTGTGAAACCCACATACACACCTGGCAGGATCCTGATAAACTGTGAATACCCAAAACACACCTGGCAGCATCCTGATGCACAGTGAAAACCCCATACACACCTGGCAGGATCCTGATACACTGTGAAAACCCCACACACACCTGGCAGGATCCTGATGCACAGAGAAAGCACCAAACACACTTGGCAGGATCCTGATACACTGTGAAAACCCCATACACACCTGGCAGGATCCTGATGCAATGTGAAAACCCCATGCACACCTGGCAGGATCCTGATACACTGTGAAAACCCCACACACACTTGGCAGGATCCTGATACACTGTGAAAAACCCATACACACCTGGCAGGATCCTGATGCAATGTGAAAACCCCATGCACACCTGGCAGGAACCTGATACACTGTGAAAACCCCACACACACCTGGCAGGATCCTGATCCACTGTGAAAACCCCATACACACCTGGCAGTATCCTGATACACTGTGAAAATCCCATGCACACGATGCAGGATCCTGATACACTGTGAAACCCCCACACACATCTGGAAGTTTCCTGATGCACTGTGAAAAGCACATACACATCTGGCAGGATCCTGATGCACTGTGAAAACACCATTCACATCTGGCAGTTTCCTGATACACTGTGAAATACACATACACACCTGGCAGGATCCTGATGAACTGTGAAGCCCCCAGACACACCTGGCAGTTTCCTGATAAACAGTGAGACCCCCATACACACCTGGCAGGATCCTGATGAACTGTGAAACCCCCATACACACCTGGCAGGATCCTGATGAACTGTGAAGCCCCCAGACACAGCTGGCAGTTTCCTGATAAACTGTGAGACCCCCATACACACCCACCTAGCAGGATCCTGATGAACTGTGAAACCCCCATACACACCTGGCAGGATCCTGATAAACTGTGAAACCCACATAAACACCTGGCAGGATCCTGATAAACATTGAAACCCCCATAAACACCTGGCTGGATCCTGATACACTGTGAAAACCCCATACACACGTGGCAGGATCCTGATCCACTGTGAAACCCCATACACACCAGGCAGGATCCTGATAAACTGTGAAACCCACATACACACCTGGCAGGAGCCTGATACACTGAAATCCACATACACACCTGGAAGGATCCTGGCACACTGTGAAAACCCCAGACACACCAGGCAGGATCCTGATAAACTGTGAAACCCACATATACACCTAGCAGGATCCTGATAAACTGTGAAACCCCATGCACACGTGGCAGGATCATGATACACTGTGAAACCCCCAGACACATCTGGAAGGATCCTGATGCACTGTGAAATACCCATACACATCTGGCAGGATCCTGATGCACTGTGAAAACCCTAGACACACCAGTCAGGATCCTGATAAACTGTGAAACCCACATATACACCTAGAAGGATCCTGATAAACTGTGAAACCCCATGCACACGTGGCAGGATCATGATACACTGTGTAACCCCCAGACACATCTGGAAGGATCCTGATGCACTGTGAAAAACCCATACACACCTGGGAGGATCCTGACAAATTGTGAAACCCCCATACACACCTGGCAGGAAACTGATAAACTGTGAAACCAACATACACACCTGGCAGGATACTGATAAACTGTGAAACACCCATACAGACCTGGCAGGATCCTGATAAACAGCGAAACCCCCATACACACCTGGCAGGATCCTCATAAACTGTGAAAACCCCAGACACACCTGGCAGGATCCTGATAAACTGTGAAACCCACATCCACACCTGGCAGGATCCTGATACACTGTGAAACCCCCATACACACTTGGCATGATCCTGAAAAACTGTGAAACCCACATACACACCTGGCAGGATCCTGATAAACTGTGAATACCCAAAACACACCTGGCAGCATCCTGATGCACAGTGAAAACCCCATACACACCTGGCAGGATCCTGATACACTGTGAAAACCCCACACACACCTGGCAGGATCCTGATGCACAGAGAAAGCACCAAACACACTTGGCAGGATCCTGATACACTGTGAAAACCCCATACACACCTGGCAGGATCCTGATGCAATGTGAAAACCCCATGCACACCTGGCAGGATCCTGATACACTGTGAAAACCCCACACACACTTGGCAGGATCCTGATACACTGTGAAAAACCCATACACACCTGGCAGGATCCTGATGCAATGTGAAAACCCCATGCACACCTGGCAGGAACCTGATACACTGTGAAAACCCCACACACACCTGGCAGGATCCTGATCCACTGTGAAAACCCCATACACACCTGGCAGTATCCTGATACACTGTGAAAATCCCATGCACACGATGCAGGATCCTGATACACTGTGAAACCCCCACACACATCTGGAAGTTTCCTGATGCACTGTGAAAAGCACATACACATCTGGCAGGATCCTGATGCACTGTGAAAACACCATTCACATCTGGCAGTTTCCTGATACACTGTGAAATACACATACACACCTGGCAGGATCCTGATGAACTGTGAAGCCCCCAGACACACCTGGCAGTTTCCTGATAAACAGTGAGACCCCCATACACACCTGGCAGGATCCTGATGAACTGTGAAACCCCCATACACACCTGGCAGGATCCTGATAAACTGTGAAACCCAAATACACACCTGGCAGGATCCTGATAAACAGTGAAACCCCCATAAACACCTGGCAGGATCCTGATACACTGTGAAAACCCCATACACACGTGGCAGGATCCTGATCCACTGTGAAACACCATACACACCAGGCAGGATACTGATAAACTGTGAAACCCACATACACACCTGGCAGGAGCCTGATACACTGTGAAATCCACATACACACCTGGAAGGATCCTGGCACACTGTGAAAACCCCAGACACACCAGGCAGGATCCTGATAAACTGTGAAACCCACATATACACCTAGCAGGATCCTGATAAACTGTGAAACCCCATGCACACGTGGCAGGATCATGTTACACTGTGAAACCCCCAGACACATCTGGAAGGATCCTGATGCACTGTGAAAAACCTATACACATCTGGCAGGATCCTGATGCACTGTGAAAACCCCAGACACACCAGTCAGGATCCTGATAAACTGTGAAACCCACATATACACCTAGAAGGATCCTGATAAACTGTGAAAACCCATGCACACGTGGCAGGATCATGATACACTGTGAAACCCCCAGACACATCTGGAAGGATCCTGATGCACTGTGAAAATCCCATACACACCTGGGAGGATCCTGACAAATTGTGAAACCCCCAAACACACCTGGCAGGAAACTGATAAACTGTGAAACCAACATACACACCTGGCAGGATCCTGATAAACTGTGAAACACCCATACAGACCTGGCAGGATCCTGATAAACTGCGAAAACCCAGACACACCTGGCAGCATCCTGATAAACTGTGAAACCCACATACACACCTGGCAGGATCCTAATACACTGCGAAACCCCCATACACACCTGGCATGATCCTGATAAAATGCGAAACCCACATAAACACCTGGCAGAATCCTGATACACTGTGAAAAACCCATACACACCTGGCGGGATCCTGATGCACAGTGAAAACCCCATACACACCTGGCAGGATCCTGATACACTGTGAAAACCCCAAACACACGGCAGGATCCTGATACACTGTGAAAACCCCATACACACCTGGCAGGATCCTGATCCACTGTGAAAACCCCATACACACCTGACAGGATCCTGATCCACTGTGAAACCCCATACACACCTTGCAGGATCCTGATACCCTGAGAAACCCCATACACACCTGGCAGGATCCTGATACACAGTGAAACCCCCATGCACACCTGGCAGGATCCTGAACAACTGTGAAAACCCCATACACGCCTGGCAGGACCTTGATAAACTGTGAACACCCCATACACACCTGGCAGGATCCTGATACACAGTTAAATCCCTGACACACCTGGCAGGATCCTGATACACTGCGAAAACCCCATACACTCCTGGCTGGATCCTGATCCACTGTGAAATCTCCATACACATCTGGCAGGATCCTGATCCACTGTGAAAACCCCGTTCACACCTGGCAGGATCCTGATCCACTGTGAAACCCCATGCACTTCTGGCGGGATCCTGATAAACTGTGAAACCCACATACACACCTGGCAGGATCCTGATGAACTGTGAAACCCCCAGACACACCAGGCAGGATCCTGATGAACTGTGAAACCCCCATACACACCTGGCAGGATCCTGATGAACTGTGAAACCCCCATACACACCTGGCAGGATCCTGATAAACTGTGAAACCCACATACACGCGTGGCAGGATCCTGATCCACTGTGAAACCCCATACACACCAGGCAGGATACTGATAAACTTTGAAACCCACATACACACCTGGCAGGAGCCTGGTACACTGTGAAACCCCCATACTCACCTGGCAGAATCCTGATACACTGTGAAAACCCCAGACACACCAGGCAGGTTCCTGATAAACTGTGAAACCCACATATACACCTGGCAGGATCCTGATAAACTGTGAAACCCCACACACACGTGGCAGGATCCTGATACACTGTGATACCCCCAGACACATCTGGAAGGATCCTGATGCACTGTGAAAAACCCACACACAACTGGCAGGATCCTGATGCACTGTGAAAACCCCATTCACATCTGGCAGGATCCTGATAAACTGTGAAACCCACATACACTCCTGGCAGGATCCTGATAAACTGTGAAACCCCAGACACAAAAGGCAGGATCCCGATAAACTGTGAAAACCCCATACACACCTGGCAGGATCCTGACAAACTATGAAACCCCCATGCACACCTGGCAGGAAACTGATGAACTGTGAAACCAACATCCACACCTGGCAGGATCCTGAAAAACTGTGAAACCCTCATACACACCTGGCAGGATCCTCATAAACTCTGAAAACCCCAGACACACCTGGCAGGATCCTGATAAACTGTGAAACCCACATACACACCTGGCAGAATTAGAATTAGAATATTACAGCGCAGTACAGGCCCTTCGGCCCTCGATGTTGCGCCGATCATCTGACCTACACTATTCCATTTACATCCATATGTCTATCCAATGACCACTTAAATGCCCTTAAAGTTGGCGAGTCTACTACTGTTGCAGGCAGGGCGTTCCACGCCCCTACTACTCTCTGCGTAAAGAAACTACCTCTGACATCTGTCCTATATCTTTCACCCCTCAACTTAAAGCTATGTCCCCTCGTGTTTGCCATCCTCATCCGAGGAAAAAGACTCTCACTATCCACCCTATCTAACCCTCTGATTATCTTGTATGTCTCTATTAAGTCACCTCTCCTCCTCCTTCTCTCTAACGAAAACAACCCCAAGTCCCTCAGCCTTTCCTCGTAAGACATTCCTTCCATACCAGGCAACATCCTAGTAAATCTCCTCTGCACCCTTTCCAAAGCTTCGACATCCTTCCTATAATGCGGTGACCAGAACTGCTCGCAATACTCCAGGTGCGGCCTCACCAGAGTTTTGTACAGCTGCATCATGACCCCGTGGCTCTGAAACTCGATCCCCCTACTAATAAAGGCTAACACACCATATGCCTTCTTAACAGCCCTATTAACCTGGGTAGCAACTTTCAGGGATTT
Source organism: Heterodontus francisci (assembly GCF_036365525.1). Taxonomy (NCBI): domain Eukaryota; kingdom Metazoa; phylum Chordata; class Chondrichthyes; order Heterodontiformes; family Heterodontidae; genus Heterodontus; species Heterodontus francisci. The sequence goes on along the minus strand of NW_027141112.1, from coordinate 1,134,441 downwards.
ATGTACCTGGATACCAAGATCTCTCTGCTCATCTACACTACCAAGAATCTTCCCATTAGCCCAGTACTCTGCATTGCTGTTACTCCTTCCAAAGTGAATCACCTCACACTTCTCCGCATTAAACTCCATTTGCCATCTCTCAGCCCAGCTCTGCAGCCTATCTATGTCCCTCTGTACCCTACAACACCCTTCGACACTATCCACAACTCCACCGACCTTCGTGTCATCCGCAAATTTACTAACCCACCCTTCTACACCCTCATCCAGGTCGTTTATAAAAATGACAAACAGCAGTGGCCCCAAAACAGAACCTTGCGGTACACCACTAGTAACTAAACTCCAGGATGAACATTTGCCATCAACCACCACCCTCTGTCTTCTTTCAGCTAGCCAATTTCTGATCCAAAGCTCTAAATCACCTTCAACCCCATACTTCCGTATTTTCTGCAATAGCCTACCGTGGGGAACCTTATCAAACGCCTTACTGAAATCCATATACACCACATCCACGGCTTTACCCTCATCCACCTGTTTGGTCACCTTCTCGAAAAACTCAATAAGGTTTGTGAGGCACGACCTACCTTTCACAAAACCGTGCTGACTATCGCAAATCAACTTATTCTTTTCAAGATGATTATAAATCCTGTCTCTTATAACCTTTTCCAACATTTTACCCACAACCGAAGTAAGGCTCACAGGTCTATAATTACCAGGGCTGTCTCTACTCCCCTTCTTGAACAAGGGGACAACATTTGCTATCCTCCAGTCCTCCGGCACTACTCCTGTCGACAATGACGACTTGAAGATCAACAACAACGGCTCTGCAATCTCCTCCCTGGCTTCCCAGAGAATCCTAGGATAAATCCCATCTGGCCCAGGGGACTTATCTATTTTCACTCTTTCCAAAATTGCTAACACCTCCTCCTTGTGAATCTCAATCCCATCTAGCCTAGTAGGCTGTATCTCAGTAATCTCCTCGGCAACATTTTCTTTCTCTACTGTAAATACTGACGAAAAATATTCATTTAACGCTTCCCCTATCTCCTCTGATTCCGCACACAACTTCCCACTACTATCCTTGATTGGCCCTGTTCTAACTCTTATCATTCGTTTATTCCTGATATACCTATAGAAAGCCTTAGGGTTTTCTTTGATCCTATCCGCCAATGACTTCTCGTGTCCTCTCCTTGCTCTTCTTAGCCCTCCCTTTAGATCCTTCCTGGCCAGCTTGTAACTCTCAAGCGCCCTAACTGAGCCTTCACGTTTCATCCTAACATAAGCCGCCCTCTTCCTCTTGACAAGCGCTTCAACTTCTTGAGTAAACCACGGCTCCCTTGCTCGACAACTTCCTCCCTGCCTGACAGGTACATACTTATCAAGGACACGCATTAGCTGCTCCTTGAATAAGCTCCACATTTCGTTTGTGCCCATCCCCTGCAGTTTCCTTCCCCATCCTACACATCCTAAATCTTGCCTAATCGCGTCATAATTTCCTTTCCCCCAGCTATAATTCTTGCCCTGCGGTATATACCTGTCCCTGCCCATCGCTAAGGTAAACCTAACCGAATTGTGATCACTATCGCCAAAGTGCTCACCTACATCTAAATCGAACACCTGGCCGGGTTCATTACCCAGTACCAAATCCAATGTGGCATCGCCCCTGGTTGGCCTGTCCACATACTGTGTCAGAAAACCCTCCTGCACACACTGGACAAAAACAGACCCATCTAAAGTACTCGAACTATAGTATTTCCAGTCAATATTTGGAAAGTTAAAGTCCCCCATAACCACTACCCTGTTACTCTCGCTCCTGTCGAAAATCATCTTCGCTATCCTTTCCTCTACATCTCTGGAACTACAATGCAGGATCCTGATACACTGCGAAACCCCCATACACACCTGGCATGATCCTGATAAACTGTGAAACCCACATACACACCTGGCAGGATCCTGATACACTGTGAAAACCCCATACACACCTGGCAGGATCCTGATGCACAGTGAAAACCCCATACACATCTGGCAGGATCCTGATACACTGTGTAAATCCCACACACACCTGGCAGGATCCTGATGCACAGAGAAAGCACCAAACACACCTGGCAGGATCCTGATACACTGTGAAAACCCCATATACACCTGGTAGGATACTGATGCAATGTGAAAACCCCTTGCACACCTGGCGGGATCCTGATACACTGTGAAAACCCCACACAAACCTGGCAGGATCCTGATCCACTGTGAAAACCGCATACAAACCTGGCAGGATTCTGATCCACTGTGAAAACCCCATACACACTTGGGAGGATCCTGATGCACTGTGAAAACCCCATACACACCTGGCAGTAGCCTGATAAACTGTGAAAACCCCACACGCACCTGGCAGGATCCAAATACACTGTGAAAAACCCATACACACCTGGCAGGATCCTGATGCTCTGTGAAAACCCCAGACACACGATGCAGGATCCTGATGCACTGTGAAACCCCCACACACATCTGGAAGGATCCTGATGCACTGTGAAAACCCCAAACACATCTGGCAGGATCCTGATGCACTGTGAAAACCCCATTCACATCTGGCAGTCTCCTGATCCACTGTGAAACCCACATACACACCTGGCAGGATCCCGATGAACTGTGAAGCCCCCAGACACACCTGGCAGGATCCTGATAAACTGTGAGACCCCCATACACACCTGGCAGGATCCTGATGAACTGTGAAACCCCCATACACACCTGGCAGGATCCTGATAAACTGTGAAACCCACATACACACCTTGCAGGATCCTGATAAACTGTGAAACCCCCATAAACACCTGGCAGGATCCTGATACACGGTGAAAACCCCATACACAAGTGGCAGGATCCTGATCCACTGTCAAACCCCATACACACCAGGCAGGATCCTGATAAACTGTGAAACCCACATACACACCTGGCAGGAGCCTGATACACTGTGAAACCCACATACACACCTGGAAGGATCCAGACACACTGTGAAAACCCCAGACACACCAGGCAGGATCCTGATGCACAGTGAAACCCACATATACACCTGGCAGGATCCTGATACACTGTGAAAACCCCATACACAAGTGGCAGGATCATGATACACTGTGAAACCCCCAGACACATCTGGAAGGATCCTGATGCACTGTGAAAAACCCATACACATCTGGCAGGATCCTGATGCACTGTGAAAACCCCATTCACATCTGGCAGGATCCTGATAAACTGTGAATCCCACATACACACCTGGCAGGATCCTGATAAACTGTGAAACCCCCAGAGACACCAGGCAGGATCCCGATAAACTGTGAAACCCACATACACACCTGGCAGGAAACTGATAAACTGTGAAACCAACATACACACCTGGCAGGATCCTGATGAACTGTGAAACCCCCATACACACCTGGCAGGATCCTGATAAACTGTGAAACCCACATACACACCTTGCAGGATCCTGATAAACTGTGAAACCCCCATAAACACCTGGCAGGATCCTGATACACGGTGAAAACCCCATACACAAGTGGCAGGATCCTGATCCACTGTCAAACCCCATACACACCAGGCAGGATCCTGATAAACTGTGAAACCCACATACACACCTGGCAGGAGCCTGATACACTGTGAAACCCACATACACACCTGGAAGGATCCAGACACACTGTGAAAACCCCAGACACACCAGGCAGGATCCTGATGCACAGTGAAACCCACATATACACCTGGCAGGATCCTGATACACTGTGAAAACCCCATACACAAGTGGCAGGATCATGATACACTGTGAAACCCCCAGACACTTTTGGAAGGATCCTGATGCACTGTGAAAAACCCATACACATCTGGCAGGATCCTGATGCACTGTGAAAACCCCATTCACATCTGGCAGGATCCTGATAAACTGTGAATCCCACATACACACCTGGCAGGATCCTGATAAACTGTGAAACCCCCAGAGACACCAGGCAGGATCCCGATAAACTGTGAAACCCACATACACACCTGGCAGGAAACTGATAAACTGTGAAACCAACATACACACCTGGCAGGATCCTGATCAACTGTGAAACATCCATACAGACCTGGCAGGAACCTGATAAACTGCGAAAACCCCAGCCACAGCTGGCAGCATTCTGATAAACTGTGAAACCCACATACACACCTGGCAGGATCCTAATACACTGTGAAACCCCCAGACACACCTGGCATGATCCTGATAAAATGCAAAACCCGCATACACACCTGGCAGGATCCTGATACACTCTGAAAACCCCATACACACCTGGCAGGATCCTGATGCATAGTGAAAACACCATACACACCTGGCAAGATCCTGATCCACGGGATATATACCCCATACGCACCTGGCAGGATGCTGATAAACTGTCAAACCCCCATACACACCTGGCAGGATCCTGATAAACTGTGAAACCCCCATATACATCTGGCAGGATCCTGATGTACTGTGAAACCCCATACCCACCTGGCAGGATCCTGATATACTGTGAAACCCCCATGCACACCTGGCAGGAGGCTGATAAACTGTGAAACCCCCATGCAGACCTGGCAGGATGCTGATAAACTGCGAAAATCCCAGACACACCTGGCAGCATCCTGATAAACTGTGAAACCCACATACACACCTGGCAGGATCCTGATACACAGTGAAACCCCCATACACACCTGGCATGATCCAGATAAACTGTGAAACCCACATACACACCTGGCAGGATCCTGATACACTGTGAAAACCCCATACACACCTGGCAGGATCCTGATACACTGTGAAAACCCCACACACACCTGGCAGGATCCTGATGCACAGTGAAAACACCAAACACACCTGGCAGGATCCTGATACACTGTGAAAACCCCATACACACCTGGCAGGATCCTGATGGACTGTGAAAACCCCATACACACCTGGCAGGATCCTGATACACTGTGAAAACCCCGCACACACCTGGCAGGATCCTGATCCACTGTGAAAACCCCATACACACCTGGCAGGATCCTGATCCACTGCGAAAACCGCATACACACCTGGCAGGATCCTGATCCACTGTGAAAACCCCATACACACTTGGGAGGATCCTGATACACTGTGAAAACCCCAGAAACACCTGGCAGTATCCTGATACACTGTGAAAACCCCACACACACCTGCTGGATCCAAATACACTGTGAAAACCCCATACACACCTGGCAGGATCCTGATGCACTGTGAAAACCCCATACACATCTGGCAGTTTCCTGATACACTGTGAAACCCACATACACACCTGGCAGGATCCTGATGAAATTTGAAGCCCCGAGACAGACCTGGCAGGGTCCTGATAAACTGTGAAACCCACATAGACACCTGGCAGGATCCTGATAAACTGTGAAACCCCCATAAACACCTGGCAGGATCCTGATACACTGTGAAAACCCCATACACACGTGGCAGGATCCTGATCCACTGTGAAACCCCATACACACCAGGCAGGATCCAGATAAACTGTGAAACCCACATGCACAGCTGGCAGGAGCCTGATACACTGTGAAACCCACATACACACCTGGAAGGATCCTGACACACTGTGAAAACCCCAGACACACCAGGCAGGATCCTGATAAACTGTGAGACCCCCATACACACCTGGCAGGACACTGATGAACTGTGAAACCCCCATACACACCTGGCAGGATCCTGATACACTGTGAAACCCCCATAAACACCTGGCAGGATCCTGATACACTGTGAAAACCCCATACACACGTGGCAGGTTCATGATACACTGTGAAACCCCCTGATACATCTGGAAGGATCCTGATGCACTGTGAAAAACCCATACACATCTGGCAGGATCCTGATGCACTGTGAAAACCCCATTCACATCTGGCAGGATCCTGATAAACTGTGAATCCCACATACACACCTGGCAGGATCCTGATAAACTGTGAAACCCCCGGACGCACCAGGCAGGATCCCGATAAACTGTGAAACCCCCATACACACCTGGGAGGATCCTGACAAACTGTGAAACCCCCATGCACACCTGGCAGGAAACTGATGCACTGTGAAAACCCCATACACACCTGGCAGGATCCTGATACTCTGTGAAAACCCCACACACACCCGGCAGGATCCTGATCCACTGTGAAACCCCCATACACACCTGGCAGGATCCTGATCCAATGTGAAAACCCCATGCAAACTTGGCAGGATCCTGATACACTGTGAAAACCACATGCACACCTGGCAGGATCCTGATATACTGTGAAACCCCGTGCACACGATGCAGGAGCCTGAAAAACTGTGAAACCCCCATACAGACCTGGCAGGATCCTGATAAACTGCGAAAATCCCAGACACACCTGGCAGCATCCTGATACACTGTATATATACCCCATACGCACCTGGCAGGATGCTGATAAACTGTCAAACCCCCATACACACCTGGCAGGATCCCGATAAACTGTGAAACCCCCATACACACCTGGCAGGATCCTGATATACTGTGAAACCCCCATACACACCTGGCAGGAGCCAGATAAACTGTGAAATCCCCATACAGAACTGGCAGGATGCTGATAAACTGCGAAAATCCCAGACACACCTGGCAGCATCCTGATAAACTGTGAAACCCACATACACACCTGGCAGGATCCTGATACACAGTGAAACCCCCATACATACCTGGCATGATCCTGATAAACTGTGAAACCCACATACACACCTGGCAGGATCCTGACACACTGTGAAAACCCCATACACACCTGGCAGGATCCTGATGCAAAGTGAAAAACCCATACACACCTGGCAGGATCCTGATACACTGTGAAATTCCCACACACACCTGGCAGGATGCCGAAGCACAGTGAAAACACCAAAAACACCTGGCAGGATCCTGATACACTGTGAGAACCCCATTCACACTTGGCAGGAACCTTATACACTGTGAAACCCCCATACACACCTGGCATGATCCTGATAAAATGCAAAACCCACATACACACCTGGCAGGATCCTGATACACTCTGAAAACCCCACACACACCTGGCAGGACCCTGATGCACAGTGAAAACCCCATACACAACTGGCAGGAACCTGATACACTGTGAAAACCCCACACACACCTGGCAGGATCCTGATACACTGTGAAAACCCCATACACACTGGCAGGAAACAGATGCACTGTGAAATCACCATACACACCTGGCAGGATCCTGATACACTGTGAAAACCCCACACACACCTGGCAGGATCCCGATCCACTGTGAAAACCCCATACACACCTGGCAGGATCCTGATCCACTGTGAAAACCCCATACACACTTGGCAGGATCCTGATACACTGTGAAAACCACATACACACCTGGCAGGATCCTGATACACTTTGAAAACACCATACACACCTGGCAGGATCCTGATACACTGTATATATACCCCATACGCACCTGGCAGGATGCTGATAAACTGTCAAAACCCCATACACACCTGGCAGGATCCTGATAAACTGTGAAACCCCCATATACATCTAGCAGGATCCTGATGTACTGTGAAACCCCATACACACCTGGCAGGATCCTGATATACTGTGAAACCCCGATGCTCACCTGGCAGGAGCCTGATAAACTGTGAAACCCCCATGCAGACCTGGCAGGATGCTGATAAACTGCGAAAATCCCAGACACACCTGGCAGGATCCTGATACACAGTGAAACACCCATACACACCTGGCATGATCCAGATAAACTGTGAAACCCACATACACACCTGGCAGGATCCTGATACACTGTGAAAACCCCATACACATCTGGCAGGATCCTGATGCACAGTGAAAACCCCATACACACCTAGCAGGATCCTGATACACTGTGAAAACCCCACACACACCTGGCAGGATCCTGATGCACAGTGAAAACACCAAACACACCTGGCAGGTTCCTGATACACTGTGCAAACCCCATACACACCTGGCAGGATCCTGATGGACTGTGAAAACCCCATACACATCTGGCAGGATCCTGATACACTGTGAAAACACCGCACACACCTGGCAGGATCCTGATCCACTGTGAAAACCCCATACACACCTGGCAGGATCCTGATCCACTGCGAAAACCGCATACACACCTGGCAGGATCCTGATCCACTGTGAAAACCCCATACACACTTGGTAGGATCCTGATACACTGTGAAAACCCCATACACTCCTGGCAGTATCCTGATACACTGTGAAAACCCCACACACACCTGCTGGATCCAAATACACTGTGAAAACCCCATACACACCTGGCATGATCCTGATGCACTGTGAAAACCCCTTACATACGATGCAGGATCCTGATACACTGTGAAACCCCCACACACATCTGGAAGGATCCTGATGCACTGTGAAAACCCCATACACATCTGGCAGGATCCTGATGCACTGTGAAAACCCCATTCACATCTGGCAGTTTCCTGATACACTGTGAAACCCACATACACACCTGGCAGGATCCTGATGAACTTTGAAGCCCCCAGACAGACCTGGCAGGATCCTGCTAAACTGTGAAACCCACATAGAAACTTGGCAGGATCCTGATAAACTGTGAAACCCCCATGAACACTTGGCAGGATCCTGATACACTGTGAAAACCCCATACACACGTGGCAGGATCCTGATCCACTGTGAACCCCCATACACACCAGGCAGGATCCTGATAAACTGTGAAACCCACATGCACAGCTGGCAGGAGCCTGATACACTGTGAAACCCACATACACACCTGGAAGGATCCTGACACACTGTGAAAACCCCAGACACACCAGGCAGGATCCTGATAAACTGTGAGACCCCCATACACACCTGGCAGGACCCTGATGAACTGTGAAACCCCCATACACACCTGGGAGGATCCTGATAAACTGTGAAACCCACATACACACCTGGCAGGATCCTGATAAACTGTGAAACCCCCATAAACACCTGGCAGGATCCTGATACAGTGTGAAAACCCCATACGCACGTGGCAGGTTCATGATACACTGTGAAACCCCCTGACACATCTGGAAGGATCCTGATGCACTGTGAAAAACCCATACACATCTGGCAGGATCCTGATGCACTGTGAAAACCCCATTCACATCTGGCAGGATCCTGATAAACTGTGAATCCCACATACACACCTGGCAGGATCCTGATAAACTGTGAAACCCCCAGACACACCAGGCAGGATCCCGATAAACTGTGAAACCCCCATACACACCTGGGAGGATCCTGACAAACTGTGAAACCCCCATACACACCTGGCAGGATCCTGATACTCTGTGAAAACCCCACACACACCCGTCAGGATCCTGATCCACTGTGAAACCCCCATACACACCTGGCAGGATCCTGATCCAATGTGAAAACCCCATGCAAACTTGGCAGGATCCTGATACACTGTGAAAACCACATGCACACCTGGCAGGATCCTGATATACTGTGAAACCCCATGCACACGATGCAGGATCCTGATACACTGTTAAACACCCATACACACCTGGCAGGAGCCTGAAAAACTGTGAAACCCCCATACAGACCTGGCAGGATCCTGATAAACTGCGAAAATCCCAGACACACCTGGCAGCATCCTGATACACTGTAAATATACCCCATACGCACCTGGCAGGATGCTGATAAATTGTCAATCCCCCATACACACCTTGCAGCATCCTGATAAACTGTGAAACCCCCATACACACCTGGCAGGATCCTGATATACTGTGAAACCCCCATGCACACCTGGCAGGAGCCTGATAAACTGTGAAACCCACATACACACCTGGCAGGATCCTGATACACTGTGAAAACCCCATACACACCTGGCAGGATCCTGATGCAAAGTGAAAACCCCATACACTCCTGGCAGGATCCTGATACACTGTGAAATTCCCACACACACCTGGCAGGATCCTGAAGCACAGTGAAAACACCAAACACACCTGGCAGGATCCTGATACACTGTGAGAACCCCATTCACTCTTGGCAGGATCCTTATACACTGTGAAAACCCCATACACACCTGGCAGGATCCTGATACATTGTGAAAACACCATGCACACCTGGCAGGATCCTGATCCACTGTATATATACCCCATACGCACCTGGCAGGATGCTGATAAACTGTCAATTCCCCATACACACCTGGCAGGATCCTGATAAACTGTGAAACCCCCATATACACCTGGCAGGATCCTGATATACTGTGAAACCCCATACACACCTGGCAGAAACCTGATATACTGTGAAACCCCCATACACACCTGGCAGGAGCCTGATGCACTGTGAAATCCCCGTGCACACCTGGCAGGTTCCTGCTGCACAGTGAAACCCCATTCACATCTGGCAGGATCCTGAAACACAGTGAAACCCCATTCACATCTGGCAGGATCCTGATACCCTGAGAAACCCCATACACACCTGGCAGAATCCTGATATACTGTGAAACCCCCATACACACCTGGCAGGAGCCTGATGCACTGAGAAATCCCCGTGCACACCTGGCAGGTTCCTGATGCACAGTGAAACCCCATTCACATCTGGCAGGATCCTGAAACACAGTGAAACCCCATTCACATCTGGCAGGATCCTGATACCCTGAGAAACCCCATACACACCTGGCAGGATCCTGATACACAGTGAAACCCCCATGCACACCTGGCAGGATCCTGATCCACTCTGAAAACCCCATACACGCCTGGCAGGACCTTGATAATCTGTGAACACCCCATACACACCTGGCAGGATGCTGATACACTGTTAAATCCCTGACACACCTGGCAGGATCCTGATCCACTGTGAAAACCCCAAACACTCCTGGCAGGATCCTGATCCACTGTGAAATCTCCATACACATCTGGCAGGATCCTGATCCACTGTGAAAACCGCGTTCACACCTGTCAGGATCCTGATCCACTGTGAAACCCCATTCACATCTGGCAGGATCCTGATAAACTGTGAAACCCACATAAACACCTGGCAGGATCCTGATAAACTGTGAAACCCCCAGATACACCAGGCAGGATCCCGATAAACTGTGAAACCCCCATACACACCTGGCAGGCTCCTGATACACTGTGAAACCCCATACACACGTGGCAGGATCCTGATACACTGTGAAACCCCCAGACACATCTGGAAGGATCCTAATGCACTGTGAAAAACCCATACACAACTGGCAGGATCCTGATGCACTGTGAAAACCCCATTCACATCTGGCAGGATCCTGATAAACTGTGAAACCCACATACACACCTGGCAGGAACCTGATAAACTGTGAAACCCCAGACACAAAAGGCAGGATCCCGATAAACTGTGAAACCCCCATACACACCTGGCAGGAAACTGATGAACTGTGAAACCAACATCCACACCTGGCTGGATCCTGAAAAACTGTGAAACCCCCATACACAATTGGCAGGATACTCATAAACTGTGAAAACGCCAGACACGCCTGGCAGGATCCTGATAAAATGTGAAACCCACATACACACCTGGCAGGATCCTGAAACAATGCGAAACCCCCATACACACCTGGCATGATCCTGATAAACTGTGAAACCCACGTACACACCTGGCACGATCCTGATACACTGCGAAAGCCCCATACACAACTGGCAGGATCCTGATGCACAGTGATAACCCCAAACACACCTGGCAGGATCCTGATACACTGTGAAAACCTCATACACACCTGGCAGGATCCTGATGCAATGTGAAAACCCCTTGCACACCTGGCAGGATCCTGATACACTTTGAAAACCCAACACACACCTGGCAGGATCCTGATCCACTGTGAAAACCCCATACACACCTGGCAGGATCCTGATCCACTGTGAAAACCCCATACACAATTGGGAGGATCCTGATACACTGTGAAAACCCCATACACACCTGGCAGGATCCTGATACACTGTGAAAACCCCACAAACACCTGGCAGGATCCAAATACACTGTGAAAACCCCATACACACCTGGCAGGATACTGATGCACTGTGAAAACCCCATACACACGATGCAGGATCCTGAAACACTGTGAAACCCCCACACACATCTGGAAGGATCCTGATGCACTGTGTAAACCCCATACACATCTGGCAGGATCCTGATGCACTGTGAAAGCCCCAGACACACCTGGCAGGATCCTGATAAACTGTGAAACCCCCATACACACCTGGCAGGATCCGGATGAACTGTGAAACCCCCATACACACCTGGCAGGATCCTGATAAACTGTGAAACCCACATACACACGTGGCAGGATCCTGATCAACTGTGAAACCCCATACACACCTGGCAGGATCCTGATAAACTGTGAAACCCCCATACAGACCTGGCAGGATCCTGATAAACTGCGAAAATCCCAGACACACCTGGCAGCATCCTGATAAACTGTGAAACCCACATACACACCTGGCAGGATCCTGATACACTGTGAAAACCCCATACACACCTGGCAGGATCCTGATGCAAAGTGAAAACCCCGTACACACCTGGCAGGATCCTGATACACTGTGAAATTCCCACACACACCTGGCAGGATCCTGAAGCACAGTGAAAACACCAAACACACCTGGCAGGATCCTGATACACTGTGAGAACCCCATTCACACTTGGCAGGATCCTTATACACTGTGAAAACCCCATACACACCTGGCAGGATCCTGATACATTGTGAAAACACCATGCACACCTGGCAGGATCCTGATCCACTGTATATATACCCCATACGCACCTGGCAGGATGCTGATAAACTGTCAATTCCCCATACACACCTGGCAGGATCCTGATAAACTGTGAAACCCCCATATACACCTGGCAGGACCCTGATATACTGCGAAACCCCATACACACCTGGCAGAATCCTGATATACTGTGAAACCCCCATACACACCTGGCAGGAGCCTGATGCACTGTGAAATCCCCGTGCACACCTGGCAGGTTCCTGATGCACATTGAAACCCCATTCACATCTGGCAGGATCCTGAAACACAGTGAAACCCCATTCACATCTGGCAGGATCCTGATACCCTGAGAAACCCCATACACACCTGGCAGAATCCTGATATACTGTGAAACCCCCATACACACCTGGCAGGAGCCTGATGCACTGAGAAATCCCCGTGCACACCTGGCAGGTTCCTGATGCACAGTGAAACCCCATTCACATCTGGCAGGATCCTGAAACACAGTGAAACCCCATTCACATCTGGCAGGATCCTGATACCCTGAGAAACCCCATACACACCTGGCAGGATCCTGATACACAGTGAAACCCCCATGCACACCTGGCAGGATCCTGATCCACTCTGAAAACCCCATACACGCCTGGCAGGACCTTGATAAACTGTGAACACCCCATACACACCTGGCAGGATGCTGATACACTGTTAAATCCCTGACACACCTGGCAGGATCCTGATCCACTGTGAAAACCCCAAACACTCCTGGCAGGATCCTGATCCACTGTGAAATCTCCATACACATCTGGCAGGATCCTGATCCACTGTGAAAACCGCGTTCACACCTGGCAGGATCCTGATCCACTGTGAAACCCCATTCACATCTGGCAGGATCCTGATAAACTGTGAAACCCACATAAACACCTGGCAGGATCCTGATAAACTGTGAAACCCCCAGACACACCAGGCAGGATCCCGATAAACTGTGAAACCCCCATACACACCTGGCAGGATCCTGGTACACTGTGAAACCCCCATACACACCTGGCAGAATCCTGATACACTGTGAAACCCACATACACTCCTGGCAGGATCCTGATACACTGTGAAAACCCCATACACACCTGGCAGGATCCTGATGCAAAGTGAAAACCCCGTACACACCTGGCAGGATCCTGATACACTGTGAAATTCCCACACAGACCTGGCAGGATCCTGAAGCACAGTGAAAACACCAAACACACCTGGCAGGATCCTGATACACTGTGAGAACCCCATTCACACTTGGCAGGATCCTTATACACTGTGAAAACCCCATACACACCTGGCAGGATCCTGATACATTGTGAAAACACCATGCACACCTGGCAGGATCCTGATCCACTGTATATATACCCCATACGCACCTGGCAGGATGCTGATAAACTGTCAATTCCCCATACACACCTGGCAGGATCCTGATAAACTGTGAAACCCCCATATACACCTGGCAGGATCCTGATATACTGCGAAACCCCATACACACCTGGCAGAATCCTGATATACTGTGAAACCCCCATACACACCTGGCAGGAGCCTGATGCACTGTGAAATCCCCGTGCACACCTGGCAGGTTCCTGATGCACAGTGAAACCCCATTCACATCTGGCAGGATCCTGAAACACAGTGAAACCCCATTCACATCTGGCAGGATCCTGATACCCTGAGAAACCCCATACACACCTGGCAGAATCCTGATATACTGTGAAACCCCCATACACACCTGGCAGGAGCCTGATGCACTGAGAAATCCCCGTGCACACCTGGCAGGTTCCTGATGCACAGTGAAACCCCATTCACGTCTGGCAGGATCCTGAAACACAGTGAAACCCCATTCACATCTGGCAGGATCCTGATACCCTGAGAAACCCCATACACACCTGGCAGGATCCTGATACACAGTGAAACCCCCATGCACACCTGGCAGGATCCTGATCCACTCTGAAAACCCCATACACGCCTGGCAGGACCTTGATAAACTGTGAACACCCCATACACACCGGGCAGGATGCTGATACACTGTTAAATCCCTGACACACCTGGCAGGATCCTGATCCACTGTGAAAACCCCAAACACTCCTGGCAGGATCCTGATCCACTGTGAAATCTCCATACACATCTGGCAGGATCCTGATCCACTGTGAAAACCGCGTTCACACCTGGCAGGATCCTGATCCACTGTGAAACCCCATTCACATCTGGCAGGATCCTGATAAACTGTGAAACCCACATAAACACCTGGCAGGATCCTGATAAACTGTGAAACCCCCAGACACACCAGGCAGGATCCCGATAAACTGTGAAACCCCCATACACACCTGGCAGGATCCTGGTACACTGTGAAACCCCCATACACACCTGGCAGAATCCTGATACACTGTGAAAACCCCAGACACACCAGGCAGGATCCTGATAAACTGTGAAACCCACATATACACCTGGCAGGCTCCTGATACACTGTGAAACCCCATACACACGTGGCAGGATCCTGATACACTGTGAAACCCCCAGACACATCTGGAAGGATCCTAATGCACTGTGAAAAACCCATACACAACTGGCAGGATCCTGATGCACTGTGAAAACCCCATTCACATCTGGCAGGATCCTGATAAACTGTGAAACCCACATACACAACTGGCAGGATCCTGATAAACTGTGAAACCCCAGACACAAAAGGCAGGATCCCGATAAACTGTGAAACCCCCATACACACCTGGCAGGAAACTGATGAACTGTGAAACCAACATCCACACCTGGCTGGATCCTGAAAAACTGTGAAACCCCCATACACAATTGGCAGGATCCTCATAAACTGTGAAAACGCCAGACACGCCTGGCAGGATCCTGATAAAATGTGAAACCCACATACACACCTGGCAGGATCCTGAAACAATGCGAAACCCCCATACACACCTGGCATGATCCTGATAAACTGTGAAACCCACATACACACCTGGCACGATCCTGATACACTGCGAAAGCCCCATACACACCTGGCAGGATCCTGATGCACAGTGATAACCCCAAACACACCTGGCAGGATCCTGATACACTGTGAAAACCCCATACACACCTGGCAGGATCCTGATGCAATGTGAATACCCCTTGCACACCTGGCAGGATCCTGATACACTTTGAAAACCCAACACACACCTGGCAGGATCCTGATCCACTGTGAAAACCCCATACACACCTGGCAGGATCCTGATCCACTGTGAAAACCCCATACACACTTGGGAGGATCCTGATACACTGTGAAAACCCCATACACACCTGGCAGGATCCTGATACACTGTGAAAACCCCACAAACACCTGGCAGGGTCCAAATAAACTGTGAAACCCACATACACACCTGGCAGGATCCTGACACACTGCGAAACCCCCATACACACCTGGCATGATCCTGATAAACTGTGAAACCCACATACACATCTGGCAGGATCCTGATACACTGCGAAAACCCCATACACACCTGGCAGGATCCTGATGCACAGTGAAAACCCCATACAGACCTGGCAGGATCCTGATACACTGTGAAAACCCCACACACACCTGGCAGGATCCTGATGCACAGAGAAAGCACCAAACACACCTGGCAGGATCCTGATACACTGTGAAAACCCCATATACACCTGGCAGGATCCTGATGCAATGTGAAAACCCCTTGCACACCTGGCAGGATCCTGCTACACTGTGAAAACCCCACACACACCTGGCAGGATCCTGATCCACTGTGAAAACCCCATACACACTTGGGAGGATCCTGATCCACTGTGAAAACCCCATACACACCTGGCAGTATCCTGATACACTGTGAAAACCCCTCACACACATGGCAGGATCAAAATACACTGTGAAAACCCCATACACACCTGGCAGGATCCTGATGCACTGTGAAAACCCAATACACACGATGCAGGATCCTGATACACTGTGAAACCCCCACACACATCTGGAAGGATCCTGATGCACTGTGAAAACCCCATACACATCTGGCAGGATCCTGATGCACTGTGAAAACCCCATTCACATCTGGCAGGTTCCTGATACACTGTGAAACCCACATACACACCTGGCAGGATCCTGATGAACTGTGAAGCCCCCAGACACACCTGGCAGGATCCTGATAAACTGTGAGACCCCCAAACACACCTGGCAGGATCCTGATGAACTGTGAAACCCCCATACACACCTGGCAGGATCCTGATAAACTTTGAAACCCACATACGCACGTGGCAGGATCCTGATAAACTGTCAAACCCCATACACTCCAGGCAGGATACTGATAAACTGTGAAACCCACATAGACAACTGGCAGGAGCCTGGTACACTGTGAAACCCCCAAACACACCTGGCAGAATCCTGATACACTGTGAAAACCCCAGACACAGCAGGCAGGATCCTGATAAACTGTGAAACCCAAATATACACCTGGCAGGATCCTGATAAACTGTGAATCCCCATACACACGTGGCAGGATCCTGATACACTGTGATACCCCCAGACACATCTGGAAGGATCCTGATGCAATGTGAAAAACCCATTCACATCCGGCAGGATCCTGATAAACTGTGAAACCCACATACACACCTGGCAGGGTCCTGATAAACTGTGAAACCCCAGACACAAAAGGCAGGATCCCGATAAACTGTGAAAACCCCATACACACCTGGCAGGATCCTGACAAACTGTGAAACCCCCATACACACCCGGCAGGAAACTGATGAACTGTGAAACCAACATCCACACCTGGCTGGATCCTGAAAAACTGTGAAACCCCCATACACACCTGGCAGGATCCTCATAAACTGTGAAAACCCCAGACACACCTGGCAGGAACCTGATAAACTGTGAAAGCCACATACACACCTGGCAGGATCCTGATACACTGCGAAACCCCCATACACACCTGGCATGATCCTGATAAACTGTGAAACCCACATACACACCTGGCAGGATCCTGATACACTGTGAAAACCCCATACACACCTG
Organism: Heterodontus francisci; assembly: GCF_036365525.1. NCBI lineage: Eukaryota > Metazoa > Chordata > Chondrichthyes > Heterodontiformes > Heterodontidae > Heterodontus > Heterodontus francisci. The sequence continues at coordinate 1,116,691 of NW_027141112.1, read as the reverse complement.
GCAGGATCCTGATGCACAGTGAAAACCCCATACACACCTGGCAGGATCCTGATACACTCTGAAAACCCCACACACCTGGCAGGATCCTCATGCACAGTGAAAGCACCAAACACACCTGGCAGAATCCTGAGACACTGTGAAAACAACATACACACCTGGCAGGATCCTGATACACTGTGAAAACCCCACACACACCTGGCAGGATACTGATCCACTGTGAAAACCGCATACACACATGGCAGGATTCTGATCCATTGCGAAAACCCCATACACACTCGGGAGGATCCTGATACTCTGTGAAAACCCCTGTACACCTGGCAGTATACTGATACACTGTGAAAACCCCATTCACATCTGGCAGTTTCCTGATCCACTGTGAAACCCACATACACACCTGACAGGAACCTGATGAACTGTGAAGCCCCCAGACACACCTGGCAGGATCCTGATGAACTGTGAAACCCCCATACACACCTGGCAGGATCCTGAAAAACTGTGAAACCCACATACACACCTGGCAGGATCCTGATAAACTGTGAAACCCCACTTGCACACCTGGCAGGATCCTGATACGCTTTGAAAACCCAACACACACCTGGCAGGATCCTGATCCACTGTGAAAACCCCATACACACCTGGCAGGATCCTGATCCACTGTGAAAACCCCATACACACTTGGGAGGATCCTGATACACTGTGAAAACCCCATACACACCTGGCAGGATCCTGGTACACTGTGAAAACCCCACAAACACCTGGCAGGATCCAAATACACTGTGAAAACCCCATACACACCTGGCAGGATACTGATGCACTGTGAAAACCCCATACACACGATGCAGGATCCTGAAACACTGTGAAACCCCCACACACAACTGGAAGGATCCTGATGCACTGTGAAAACCCCATACACATCTGGCAGGATCCTGATGCACTGTGAAAACCCCAGACACACCTGGCAGTATCCCGATAAACTGTGAAACCCCCATACACACCTGGCAGGATCCGGATGAACTGTGAAACCCCCATACACACCTGGCAGGATCCTGATAAACTGTGAAACCCACATACACACGTGGCAGGATCCTGATCCACTGTGAAACCCCATACACTCCAGGCAGGATACTGTTAAACTGTGAAACCCACATACACACCTGGCAGGAGCCTGGTACACTGTGAAACCCCCATACACACCTGGCAGAATCATGATACACTGTGAAAACCCCAGACACAGCTGGCAGGATCCTGATAAACTGTGAAACCCACATATATACCTGGCAGGATCCTGATAAACTGTGAAACCCCAATACACACCTGGCAGGATCCTGATAAACTGTGAAACCCACATACACACGTGGCAGGATCCTGATCCACTGTGAAACCCCATACACTCCAGGCAGGATCCTGATAATCTGTGAAACCCCATACACACGTGGCAGGATCCTGATACACTGTGAAACCCCCAGACACATCTGGAAGGATCCTGATGCACTGTGAAAAACCCATACACAACTGGCAGGATCCTGATAAACTGTGAAACACACATACACACCTGGCAGGATCCTGATAAACTGTGAAACCCAGACACAAAAGGCAGGATCCCGATAAACTGTGAAAACCCCATACACACCTGGCAGGATCCTGACAAACTGTGAAACCCCCATACACACCTGGCAGGAAACTGATGAACTGTGAAACCAACATCCACACCTGGCTGGATCCTGAAAAACTGTGAAACCCCCATACACACCTGGCAGGATCCTCATAAACTGTGAAAACCACAGACACACCTGGCAATATCCTGATAAACTGTGAAACCCACATACACACCTGGCAGGATCCTGACACACTGCGAAACTCCCATACACACCTGGCATGATCCTGATAAACTGTGAAACCCACATACAGATCTGGCAGGATCCTGATACACTGCGAAAACCCCATACACACCTGGCAGGATCCTGATGCACAGTGAAAACCCCATACAGACCTGGCAGGATCCTGATACACTGTGAAAACCCCACACACACCTGGCAGGATCCTGATGCACAGAGAAAGCACCAAACACACTTGGCAGGATCCTGACACACTGTGAAAACCCCATATACACCTGGCAGGATCCTGATGCAATGTGAAAACCCCTTGCACACCTGGCAGGATCCTGCTACACTGTGAAAACCCCACACACACCTGGCAGGATCCTGATCCACTGTGAAAACCCCATACACACTTGGGAGTATCCTGGTCCACTGTGAAAACCCCATACACACCTGGCAGTATCCTGATACACTGTGAAAACCCCACACACACATGGCAGGATCAAAATACACTGTGAAAACCCCATACACACCTGGCAGGATCCTGATGCACTGTGAAAACCCAATACACACGATGCAGGTTCCTGATACACTGTGAAACCCCCACACACATCTGGAAGGATCCTGATGCACTGTGAAAACCCCATACACATCTGGCAGGATCCTGATGCACTGTGAAAACCCCATTCACATCTGGCAGTTTCCTGATACACTGTGAAACCCACATACACACCTGGCAGGATCCTGATGAACTGTGAAGCCCCCAGACACACCTGGCAGGATCCTGATAAACTGTGAAACCCCCATACACACCTGGCAGGATCCTGATAAACTGTGAAACCCACATACACACGTGGCAGGATCCTGATCCACTGTGAAACCCCATACACTCCAGGCAGGATACTGATAAACTGTGAAACCCCCATACACAACTGGCAGGAGCCTGGTACACTGTGAAACCCCCAAACACACCTGGCAGAATCCTGATACACTGTGAAAACCCCAGACTCAGCAGGCAGGATCCTGATAAACTGTGAAACCCAAATATACACCTGGCAGGATCCTGATAAACTGTGAATCCCCATACACACGTGGCAGGATCCTGATACACTGTGAAACCCCCTACACATCTGGAAGGATCCTGATGCACTGTGAAAAACCCATACACAACTGGCAGGATCCTGATGCACTGTGAAAACCCCATTCACATCCGGCAGGATCCTGATAAACTGTGAAACCCACATACACACCGGGCAGGGTCCTGATAAACTGTGAAACCCCAGACACAAAAGGCAGGATCCCGATAAACTGTGAAAACCCCATACACACCTGGCAGGATCCTGACAAACTGTGAAACCCCCATACACACCCGGCAGGAAACTGATGAACTGTGAAACCAACATCCACACCTGGCTGGATCCTGAAAAACTGTGAAACCCCCATACACACCTGGCAGGAACCTGATAAACTGTGAAAGCCACATACACACCTGGCAGGATCCTGATACACTGCGAAACCCCCATACACACCTGGCATGATCCTGATAAACTGTGAAACCCACATACACACCTGGCAGGATCCTGATACACTGTGAAAACCCCATACACACCTGGCAGGATCCTGATTCACAGTGAAAACCCCATACACACCTGGCAGGATCCTGATACACTCTGAAAACCCCACACACCTGGCAGGATCCTGATGCACAGAGAAAGCACCAAACACACCTTAGCAGGATCCTGATACACTGTGAAAACCCCACACACACCTGGCAGGATACTGATCCACTGTGAAAACCGCATACACACTCGGGAGGATCCTGATACTCTGTGAAAACCCCTGTACACCTGGCATTATACTGATACACTGTGAAAACCCCACACACACCTGGCAGGATCCAAATACACTGTGAAAACCCCATACACACCTGGCAGGATCCTGATGCACTGTGAAAACCCCATACACACGATGCAGGATCCTGATACACTGTGAAACCCCCACACACATCTGGAAGGATCCTGATGCACTGTGAAAACCCCATACACATCTGGCAGGATCCTGATGCACTGTGAAAACCCCATTTACATCTGGCAGTTTCCTGATCCACTGTGAAACCCACATACACACCTCACAGGATCCTGATGAACCTTGAAGCCCCCAGACACACCTGGCAGGATCCTGATGAACTGTGAAACCCCCATACACACCTGGCAGGATCCCGAAAAACTGTGAAACCCACATACACACCTGGCAGGATCCTGATAAACTGTGAAACCCCCATAAGCACCTGGCAGGATCCTGATACACTGTGAAAACCCCATACACACGTGGCAGGATCCTGATGCACTGTGAAAACCCCACACACACCTGGCAGGATCCAAATACACTGTGAAAACGCCATACACATCTGGCAGGATCCTGATGCACTGTGAAACCCCCATTCACATCTGGCAGTTTCGTGATACACTGTGAAACCCACATACACACCTGGCAGGATCCTGATGAACTGTGAAGCCCCCAGACACACCTGGCAGGATCCTGATAAACTGCGAGACCCCCATACACACCTGGCAGGATCCTGATGAACTGTGAAACCCCCATACACACCTGGCAGGATCCTGATAATCTGTGAAACCCACATACACCTGGCAGGAACCTGATAAACTGTGAAACCCCCATAAACACCTGGCAGGATCCTGATACACTGTGAAAACCCCATACACACGTGGCAGGATCCTGATCCACTGTGAAACCCCATACACACCAGGCAGGATCCTGATAAACTGTGAAACCCACATACACACCTGGCAGGAGCCTGAGACACTGTGAAGCCCACATACACACCTGGAAGGATCCTGACACACTGTGAAAACCCCAGACACACCAGGCAGGATCCTGATAAACTGTGACACCCACATAGACACCTGGCAGGATCCTGATCAACTGTGAAACCCCATACACACGTGGCAGGATCATGATACACTGTGAAACCCCCAGACACATCTGGAAGGATCCTGATGCACTGTGAAAACCCCATACACATCTGGCAGGATCCTGATGCACTGTGAAAACCCCATTCACATCTGGCAGGATCCTGATAAACTGTGAATCCCACATACACACCTGGAAGGATCCTGATAAACTGTGAAACCCCCAGACACACCAGGCAGGATCCCGATAAACTGTGAAACCCCCATACACACCTGGCAGGAAACTGATAAACTGTGAAACCAAAATACGCACCTGGCAGGATCCTGATACACTGTGAATCGCCCATACAGACCTGGCAGGATCCTGATAAACTGCGAAAACCCCAGACACACATGGCAGCATCCTGATAAACTGTGAAACCCCCATACACACCTGGCATGATCCTGATAAAATGCGAAACCCACATACACACCTGGCAGGATCCTGATACACTGTGAAAACCCCATACACACCTGGCAGGATCCTGATGCTCAGTGAAAACCCCATACACACCTGGCAGGATCCTGATACACTGTGAAGACCCCACACACACCTGGCAGGATCCTGATACACTGTGAAAACCCCATACACACCTGGCAGGAAACTGATGCACTGTGAAATCCCCATACACACCGGGCAGGATCCTGAAACACTGTGAAAACCCCACACACACCTGGCAGGATCCTGATCCAATGTGAAAACCCCATACACACCTGGCAGGATCCTGATCCACTGTGAAAACCCCATACACACTTGGCAGGATCCTGATACACTGTGAAAACCACATACACACCTGGCAGGATCCTGATACACTTTGAAAACCCCACACACACCTGGCAGGATCCTGATCCACTGTGAAAACCCCATACACACTTGGCAGGATCCTGATACACTGTGAAAACCACATACACTCCTGGCAGGATACTGATCCACTGTATATATACCCCATACGCACCTGGCAGGATGCTGATATTCTGTCAAACCCCCATACACACCTGGCAGGATCCTGATAAACTGTGAAACCCCCATACACACCTGGCAGGATCCTGATGCACTGTGAAACCCCATACACACCTGGCAGGATCCAGATATACTGTGAAACCCCCATACACACCTGGCAGGAGCCTGATAAACTGTGAAACCCCCATATAGACCTGGCAGGATCCTGATAAACTGCGAAAATCCCAGACACACCTGGCAGCATCCTGATAAACTGTGAAACCCACATACACACCTGGCAGTTTCCTGATACACAGTGAAACCCCCATACACACCTGTCATGATCCTGATAAACTGTGAAACCCACATACACACCTGGCAGGATCCTGATACACTGTGAAAGCCCCAATCACACCTGGCAGGATCCTGATGCACTGTGAAACCCCATACACACCTGGCAGGATCCAGATATACTGTGAAACCCCCATACACACCTGGCAGGAGCCTGATAAACTGTGAAACCCCCATACAGACCTGGCAGGATCCTGATAAACTGCGAAAATCAAAGACACACCTGGCAGCATCCTGATAAACTGTGAAACCCACATACACACCTGGCAGGATCCTGATACACAGTGAAACCCCCATACACACCTGGCATGACCCTGATAAACTGTGAAACCCACATACACACCTGGCAGGATCCCGATACACTGTGAAAGCCCCATACACACCTGGCAGGATCCTGATGCACAGTGAAAACACCAAACACACCTGGCAGGATCCTGATACACTGTGAAAACCCCATACACACCTGGCAGGAACCTGATGGACTGTGAAAACCTCATACACACCTGGCAGGATCCTGATACACTGTGAAAACCCCGCACAAACCTGGCAGGATCCTGATCCACTGTGAAAACCCCATACACACCTGGCAGGATCCTGATCCACTGTGAAAACCGCATACACACCTGGCAGGATCCTGATCCACTGTGAAAACCCCATACACACTGGGGAGGATCTTGATACACTGTGAGAACCCCATACACTCTTGGCAGTATCCTGATGCAGTGTGAAAACCTCACACACACCTGGCAGGATCCAATTACACTGTGAAAACCCCATACAAACCTGGCAGGATCCTGATGCACTGTGAAAACCCCATACACACGATGCAGGATCCTGATACACTGTGAAACCCCCACACACATCTGGAAGGATCCTGATGCACTGTGAATACCCCATTCACATCTGGCAGTTTCCTGATGCACTGTGAAACCCACATACACACCTAGCAGGATCCTGATGAACTGTGAAGCCCCCACACACACGGCAGGATCCTGATAAACTGAGACCCCCATACACACCTGGCAGGATCCTGATGAACTGTGAAACCCCCATACACACCTGGCAAGATCCCGATAAACTGTGAAACCCACATACACACCTGGCAGGATCCTGATAAACTGTGAAACCCCCATAAACACCTGGCAGGATCCTGATACACTGTGAAAACCCCATACATACGTGGCAGGATCCTGATCCACTGTGAAACCCCATACACACCTGGCAGGATACTGATAAACTGTGAAACCCACAGACCCATCTGGCAGGAGCCTGATACACTGTGAAACCCACATACACACCTGGAAGGATCCTGACACACTGTGAAAACCCCAGACACACCAGGCAGGATCCTGATAAACTGTGAAACCCACATATACACCTGGCAGGATCCTGATAATCTGTGAAAACCCATACACACGTGGCAGGATCATGATACACTGTGAAACCCCCAGACACACCTGGAAGGATCCTGATGCACTGTGAAAATCCCATACACATCTGGCAGGATCCTGATGCACTGTGAAAACCCCATTCACATCTGGCAGGATCCTGATAAACTGTGAATCCCACATACACTCCTGGCAGGATCCTGATAAACTGTGAAACCCCCATACACACCTGGCAGGAAACTGTTAAACTGTGAAACCAACATACACACCTGGCAGGATCCTGATAAACTGTGAAACACCCATACAGACCTGGCAGGATCCTGATAAACTGCGAAAACCCCAGACACACCTGGCAGCATCCTGATAAACTGTGAAACCCACATACACACCTGGCAGGAACCTAATACACTGTGAAACCCCCATACACACCTGGCATGATCCTGATAACATGCGAAACCCACATACACACCTGGCAGGATCCTGATACGCTGTGAAAACCCCATACACACCTGGCAGGATCCTGATGCACAGTGAAAACCCCATACACAACTGGCAGGATCCTGATACACTGTGAAAACCCCACACACACCTGGCAGGATCCTGATCCACTGTGAAAACCCCATACACACCTGGCAGGATCCTGATACACTGTGAAAATTCCATACACACCTGGCAGGATCCAGATCCACTGTATATACCCCATACGCACCTGGCAGGATGCTGATAAACTGTGAAAACCCATGCACACCTGGCAGGATCCTGATATACTGTGAATCCCCCATACACACCTGGCAGGAGCCTGATGCACTGTGAAATCCCCGTACAAACCTGGCAGGTTCCTGATGCACAGTGAAACACCATTCACATCTGGCGGGATCCTGATACACAGTGAAACCCACATACACACCTGGCAGGATCCTGATAAACTGTGAAACCCCCATACACAACCGGCAGGATCCTGATATACTGTGAAAATCCCAGACACACCTGGCAGGATCCTGATAATCTGTGAAACCCACATACACACCTGGCAGGATCCTGATACACTGTGAAAACCCCATACACACCTGGCAGGATCCTGATACACTGTGAAAACCCCATACACACTTGGCAGGAAACTGATAAACTGTGAAACCCCATCCACACGATGCAGGATCCTTATACACTGTGAAACACCCATACACATCTGGAAGGATCCTGATGCACTGTGAAAATTCCATGCACATCTGGCAGGATCCTGATGCACTGTGAAAACCTCATTGACATCTGGCAGGATCCTGAATCACTGTGAAATCTCCATACACATCTGGCAGGATCCTGATACACTGTGAAAACCCCGTACACACCTGGCAGGATCCTGATCCGCTGTGAAACACCATTCACATCTGGCAGGATCCTGATACACTGTGAAAACCCCATACACACCTGGCAGGATCCTGATACACTGTGAAAAGCCCACACACCTGGCAGGATCCTGATCCTCTGCGAAAACCCCATACACACCTGGCAGGATCCTGATCCACTGTGAAAACCCCATACAAACTTGACAGTATCCTGATACACTGTGAAAACCCCATACACACCTGGCAGGATCCTGATACACTGTGAAAACACCATACACACCTGGCAGGATCCTGATCCCCTGTATATACCCCATACGCACCTGGCAGGATGCTGATAAACTGTGAAACCCCCATACACACCTGGCGGGATCCTTATAAACTGTGAAACCCTCATACACACATGGCAGGATCCTGATACACTGTGAAAACCCATACACACCTGGAAGGATCCTGATATACTGTGAAACCCCCATACTCACCTGGCATGAGCCTGATGCACTGTGAAATCCCCGTAAACACCTGGCAGGTTCCTGATGCACTGTGTAACCCCATTCACATCTGGCAGGATCCTGATACACAGAGAAACCCCATTCACATCTGGCTGGATCCTGATGCACTGTGAAACCCCATACACACCTGGCAGGATTCAGATACACTGTGAAACCCCATACACACCTGGCAGGATCCTGGTACACTGTGAAACCCCCATACACACCTGGCAGGAACCTGATCCACTGTGAAAACTCCATACACGCCTGGCAGGACCTTGATAAACTGTGAACACCCCACACACACCTGGCAGGATCCTGATACACTGTGAAATCCCTGACACTCCTGGCAGGATCCTGATCCACTCTGAAAATCCCATACACGCCTGGCAGGATCCTGATCCACTGTGAAAACTCCATACACATCTGGCAGGATCCTGATCCACTGTGAAAACCCCGTACACACCTGGCAGGATCCTGAACCACCGTGAAACCCCATTCACATCTGGCAGGATCCTGATAAACTGTGAAACCCACATACACACCTGGCAGGATCCTGATCCACTGTGAAACCCCATACGCACCAGGCAGGATCCTGATAAACTGTGAAACCCGCATATACACCTGGCAGGATCCTGATACACTGTGAAATCCCCATACACACCAGGCAGGATGCTGATAAACTGTGAAACCCACATACACACCTGGCAGGATCCTGATACACTGTGAAAACCCCATACACACCTGGCAGGCTCCTGATACACTGTGAAAACCCCAGACACACCTGGCAGGATCCTGATAAACTGTGAAACCCCATACACACGATGCAGGATCCCGATACACTATGAAACACCCACACACATCTGGAAGGAACCTGACGGACTGTGAAAACCCCATACACATCTGGCAGGATCCTGATGCACTGTGAAAACCCCATTCACATCTGGCAGGATCCTGATTAACTGTGAAACCCACATGCACACCTGGCAGGATCCTGATAAACTGTGGAACCCCCATACACACCTGGCAGGATCCCGAAAACTGTAAAAACCCCGGACACACCTGGCAGGAACCTGATAAACTGTGAAACCCCATGCACACGATTCAGGATCCTGATACACTGTTAAACACCCATACACATCTGGAAGGATCCTGATGCACTGTGAAAACCCCATACACATCTGGCAGGATCCTGATGCACTGTGAAAAACACATCACATCTGGCAGGATCCTGATCCACTGTGAAATCTCCACACACTTCCGGCAGGATTCTGATACACTGTGAAAACCCCGTACACACCTGGCAGGATCCTGATCCACTGTGAAACACCATTCACATCTGGCAGGATCCTGATATACTGTGAAACCCCCAAAAACACCTGGCAGGAGCCTGATGCACTGTGAAATCCCCGTGCACACCTGGCAGGTTCCTGATGCACAGTGAAAACCCATTCACATCTGGCAGGATCCTGATACACAGTGAATCCCCTCTCACATCTGGCAGGATCCTGATACACTGTGAAACCCCATACACACCTGGCAGGATCCTGATACACATTGAAACCCCATACACACCTGGCAGGATCCTGATACACAGTGAAACCCCCATACACACCTGGCAGGATCCTGATCCACTGTGAAAACTGCATACACGCCTGGCAGGACCTTGATAAACTGTAAACACCCCATACACACCTGGCAGGATCCTGATACACTGTGAAATCCCTGACACACCTGGCAGGATCCTGATCCACTGTGAAAACCCCATACACATCTGGCAGGATGCTGATCCACTGTGAAAACTCCATACACATCTGGCAGGATCCTGATCCACTGTGAAAACCCCGTACACACCTGGTAGGATCCTGATCCACTGTGAAACTCCATACACACCTGGCAGGATCCAGATCCACTGTATATACCCCATACGCACCTGGCAGGATGCTGATAAACTGTGAAAACCCATGCACACCTGGCAGGATCCTGATATACTGTGAATCCCCCATACACACCTGGCAGGAGCCTGATGCACTGTGAAATCCCCGTACAAACCTGGCAGGTTCCTGATGCACAGTGAAACACCATTCACATCTGGCGGGATCCTGATACACAGTGAAACCCACATACACACCTGGCAGGATCCTGATAAACTGTGAAACCCCCATACACAACCGGCAGGATCCTGATATACTGTGAAAATCCCAGACACACCTGGCAGGATCCTGATAATCTGTGAAACCCACATACACACCTGGCAGGATCCTGATACACTGTGAAAACCCCATACACACCTGGCAGGATCCTGATACACTGTGAAAACCCCATACACACTTGGCAGGAAACTGATAAACTGTGAAACCCCATCCACACGATGCAGGATCCTTATACACTGTGAAACACCCATACACATCTGGAAGGATCCTGATGCACTGTGAAAACTCCATGCACATCTGGCAGGATCCTGATGCACTGTGAAAACCTCATTCACATCTGGCAGGATCCTGAATCACTGTGAAATCTCCATACACATCTGGCAGGATCCTGATACACTGTGAAAACCCCGTACACACCTGGCAGGATCCTGATCCGCTGTGAAACACCATTCACATCTGGCAGGATCCTGATACACTGTGAAAACCCCATACACACCTGGCAGGATCCTGATACACTGTGAAAAGCCCACACACCTGGCAGGATCCTGATCCTCTGCGAAAACCCCATACACACCTGGCAGGATCCTGATCCACTGTGAAAACCCCATACAAACTTGACAGTATCCTGATACACTGTGAAAACCCCATACACACCTGGCAGGATCCTGATACACTGTGAAAACACCATACACACCTGGCAGGATCCTGATCCCCTGTATATACCCCATACGCACCTGGCAGGATGCTGATAAACTGTGAAACCCCCATACACACCTGGCGGGATCCTTATAAACTGTGAAACCCTCATACACACATGGCAGGATCCTGATACACTGTGAAAACCCATACACACCTGGAAGGATCCTGATATACTGTGAAACCCCCATACTCACCTGGCATGAGCCTGATGCACTGTGAAATCCCCGTAAACACCTGGCAGGTTCCTGATGCACTGTGTAACCCCATTCACATCTGGCAGGATCCTGATACACAGAGAAACCCCATTCACATCTGGCTGGATCCTGATGCACTGTGAAACCCCATACACACCTGGCAGGATTCAGATACACTGTGAAACCCCATACACACCTGGCAGGATCCTGGTACACTGTGAAACCCCCATACACACCTGGCAGGAACCTGATCCACTGTGAAAACTCCATACACGCCTGGCAGGACCTTGATAAACTGTGAACACCCCACACACACCTGGCAGGATCCTGATACACTGTGAAATCCCTGACACTCCTGGCAGGATCCTGATCCACTCTGAAAATCCCATACACGCCTGGCAGGATCCTGATCCACTGTGAAAACTCCATACACATCTGGCAGGATCCTGATCCACTGTGAAAACCCCGTACACACCTGGCAGGATCCTGAACCACCGTGAAACCCCATTCACATCTGGCAGGATCCTGATAAACTGTGAAACCCACATACACACCTGGCAGGATCCTGATCCACTGTGAAACCCCATACGCACCAGGCAGGATCCTGATAAACTGTGAAACCCGCATATACACCTGGCAGGATCCTGATACACTGTGAAATCCCCATACACACCAGGCAGGATGCTGATAAACTGTGAAACCCACATACACACCTGGCAGGATCCTGATACACTGTGAAAACCCCATACACACCTGGCAGGCTCCTGATACACTGTGAAAACCCCAGACACACCTGGCAGGATCCTGATAAACTGTGAAACCCCATACACACGATGCAGGATCCCGATACACTATGAAACACCCACACACATCTGGAAGGAACCTGACGGACTGTGAAAACCCCATACACATCTGGCAGGATCCTGATGCACTGTGAAAACCCCATTCACATCTGGCAGGATCCTGATTAACTGTGAAACCCACATGCACACCTGGCAGGATCCTGATAAACTGTGGAACCCCCATACACACCTGGCAGGATCCCGAAAACTGTAAAAACCCCGGACACACCTGGCAGGAACCTGATAAACTGTGAAACCCCATGCACACGATTCAGGATCCTGATACACTGTTAAACACCCATACACATCTGGAAGGATCCTGATGCACTGTGAAAACCCCATACACATCTGGCAGGATCCTGATGCACTGTGAAAAACACATCACATCTGGCAGGATCCTGATCCACTGTGAAATCTCCACACACTTCCGGCAGGATTCTGATACACTGTGAAAACCCCGTACACACCTGGCAGGATCCTGATCCACTGTGAAACACCATTCACATCTGGCAGGATCCTGATATACTCTGAAACCCCCAAAAACACCTGGCAGGAGCCTGATGCACTGTGAAATCCCCGTGCACACCTGGCAGGTTCCTGATGCACAGTGAAAACCCATTGACATCTGGCAGGATCCTGATACACAGTGAATCCCCTCTCACATCTGGCAGGATCCTGATACACTGTGAAACCCCATACACACCTGGCAGGATCCTGATACACATTGAAACCCCATACACACCTGGCAGGATCCTGATACACAGTGAAACCCCCATACACACCTGGCAGGATCCTGATCCACTGTGAAAACTGCATACACGCCTGGCAGGACCTTGATAAACTGTAAACACCCCATACACACCTGGCAGGATCCTGATACACTGTGAAATCCCTGACACACCTGGCAGGATCCTGATCCACTGTGAAAACCCCATACACATCTGGCAGGATGCTGATCCACTGTGAAAACCCCGTACACACCTGGTAGGATCCTGATCCACTGTGAAACTCCATACACACCAGGCAGGATCCTGATAAACTGTGAAACCCACATACACACCTGGCAGGATCCTGATACACTGTGAAATCCCCATACACACCAGGCAGGATGCTGATAATCTGTAAAACCCACATACAAACCTGGCAGGATGCTGATACACTGTGAAAACCCCATACACACCTGGCAGGATCCTGAAACACTGTGATAACCCCATACACACCTGGCAGGATCCTGATAAACTGTGAAACCCCATACACACGATGCAGGATCCTGATACACTGTGAAACACACATACACATCTGGAATGATCCTGATGCACTGTGAAAACCCCACACATCAGGCAGGATGCTGATGCACTGTGAAAACCTCATTCACATCTGGCAGGATCCTGATCCACTGTGAAATCTCCATACACATCTGGCAGGATCCTGATCCACTGTGAAACAACATTCACATCTGGCAGGATCCTGATACGCAGTGAAATCCCATTCACATCTGGCAGGATCCTGATACACTGTGAAAACCCCATACACACCTGGCAGGATCCTGATACATTGTGAAAGCCCCACAAACACCTGGCAGGAAATTAATCCACTGTGAAACCCCATACACACCTGGCAGGTTCCTGATCCACTGTGAAAACACCATACACACTTGGCAGGATCCTGTTACACTGTGAAAACCCCATACACACCTGGCAGGATCCTGATACTCTGTGAAAACCCCATACACATCTGGCAGGATCCTGATCCACTGTATATACCCCATACGCACCTGGCAGGATACTGATAAACTGTGAAATCCCATACACACCTGGCGGGATCCTGATAAACTGTGAAACCCCCATACACACCTGCCATGTTCCTGATATACTGTGAAAACCCACACACACCTGGCAGGATCCTGATATACTGTGAAACCCCCATACACACCTGGCAGGAGCCTGATGCACTGTGAAATCCCCGTACACACCTGGCAGGTTCCTGATGCACAGTGAAACCCCATTCACATCTGGCAGGATCCTGATACAAAGTGAAACCCCATTCACATCTGGCAGGAACCTGATAAACTGTGAAACCCCATACACACGATGCAGGATCCTGATACACTGTGAAATCTCCACACACTTCTGGCAGGATTCTGATACACTGTGAAAACCCCGTACACACCTGGCAGGATCCTGATTCACTGTGAAACACCATTCACATCTGGCAGGATCCTGATATACTGTGAAACCCCCAAAAACACCTGGCAGGAGCCTGATGCACTGTGAAATCCCCGTGCACACCTGGCAGGTTCCTGATGCACAGTGAAAACCCATTCACATCTGGCAGGATCCTGATACACAGTGAATCCCCTCTCACATCTGGCAGGATCCTGATACACTGTGAAACCCCATACACACCTGGCAGGATCCTGATACACATTGAAACCCCATACACACCTGGCAGGATCCTGATACACAGTGAAACCCCCATACACACCTGGCAGGATCCTGATCCACTGTGAAAACTCCATACACGTCTGGCAGGACCTTGATAAACTGTAAACACCCCATACACACCTGGCAGGATCCTGATCCACTGTGAAATCCCTGACACACCTGGCAGGATCCTGATCCACTGTGAAAACCCCATACACATCTGGCAGGATGCTGATCCACTGTGAAAACTCCATACACATCTGGCAGGATCCTGATCCACTGTGAAAACCCCGTACACACCTGGCAGGTTCCTGATCCACTGTGAAACTCCAGACACACCAGGCAGGATCCTGATAAACTGTGAAACCCACATACACACCTGGCTGGATCCTGATACTCTGTGAAATCCCCATACACACCAGGCAGGATGCTGATAATCTGTAAAACCCACATACACACCTGGCAGGATCCTGATACGCAGTGAAAACCCCATACACACCTGGCAGGATCCTGAAACAATGTGATAACCCCATACACACCTGGCAGGATCCTGATAAACTGTGAAACCCCATACACACGATGCAGGATCCTGATACACTGTGAAACACACATACACACCTGGCAGGAGCCTGATGCACTGTGAAAACCCACACACACCTGGCAGGATCCTGATATACTGTGAAACCCCCATACACACCTGGCAGGAGCCTGATGCACTGTGAAATCCCCGTACACACCTGGCAGGTTCCTGATGCACAGTGAAACCCCATTCACATCTGGCAGGATCCTGATACAAAGTGAAACCCCATTCACATCTGGCAGGATCCTGATAATCTGTGAAACTAACATATACACCTGGCAGGATGCTGATAAACTATGAAACCCCCATACACACCTGTCACGATCCTGATAAACTGTGAAAACCCAAGACACACCTGGCAGGATCCTGATGGACTGTGAAAACCCCATACGCACCTGGCAGGATCCTGATATACTGTGAAAACCCCATACACACCTGGCAGGATCCTGATAAACTGTGAAACCCCATACACACGATGCAGGATCCTGATACACTGTGAAACACACATACACATCTGGAAGGATCCTGATGCACTGTGAAAACCCCATACGCATCTGGCAGGATCCTGATGCACTGTGAAAACCTCATTCACATCTGGCAGGATCCTGATCCACTGTGAAATCTCCATACACATCTGGCAGGATCCTGATACACTGTGAAAACCCCGTACACACCTGGCAGGATCCTGATCCACTGTGAAACAACATTCACACCTGGCAGGATCCTGATACGCAGTGAAATACCATTCACATCTGGCAGGATCCTGATACACTGTGAAAACCTCTTGCACACCTGGCAGGATCCTGATACATTGTGAAAGCCCCACACACACCTGGCAGGATCTTGATCCACTGTGAAACCCCATACACACCTGGCAGGATCCTGATCCACTGTGAAAACACCATACACACCTGGCAGGATCCTGATACACTGTGAAAACACCATACACATCTGGCAGGATCCTGATCCACTGTGTAGACCCCATACGCACCTGGCAGGATGCTGATAAACTGTGAAACCCCCATACACACCTGGCAGGATCCTGATATACTGTGAAAACCCATACACACCTGGCAGGATCCTGATATACTGTGAAACCCCCAAACACACCTGGCAGGAGACTGATGCACTGTGAAATCCCCGTACACACCTGGCAGGTTCCTAATGCACAGTGAAACCCCATTCACATCAGGCAGGATCCTGATACACAGTGAAACCCCATTCACATCTGGCAGGATCCTGATAAACTGTGAAACCCCCAGACACACCTGTCACGATCCCGATAAACTGTGAAAACCCCAGACACACCTGGCAGGATCCTGATGGACTGTGAAAACCCCATACACACCTGGCAGGATCCTGATAGACTGTGAAAACCCCACACATACCTGGCAGGATCCTGATCCACTGAGAAAACCCCACACACACCTGGCAGGATACTGATCCACTGTGAAAACCCCATACACACTTGGCAGGATCGTGATACGCTGTTTAAACCGCATACACACCTGGCAGGATCCTGATACACTGTGAAAACACCATACACACCTGGCAGGATCCTGATCCACTGTATATATATCCCATACGCACGTGTCAGGATGCTGATAAACTGTCAATCCCCCATACACACCTGGCAGGATCCTGATAAACGGTGAAACCCCCATACACACCTGGCAGGATCCTGATATACTGTGAAAACACCATACACACTTGGCAGGATCCTGTTACACTGTGAAAACCCCATACACACCTGACAGGATCCTGATACACTGTGAAAACACCATACACATCTGGCAGGATCCTGATCCACTGTATATACCCCATACGCACCTGGCAGGATGCTGATAAACTGTGAAACCCCCATACACACCTGGCGGGATCCTGACAAACTGTGAAACCCCCATACACACCTGGCAGGATCCTGATATACTGTGAAAACCCATACACACCTGGCAGGATCCTGATATACTGTGAAACCCCCTTACACACCTGGCAGGAGTCTGATACACTGTGAAATCCCCGTACACACCTGGCAGGTTCCTGATGCACAGTGAAACCCCATTCACATCTGGCAGGATCATGATACACAGTGAAACCCCATTCACATCTGGCAGGATCCTGATAAACTGTCAATCCCCCATACACACCTGGCAGGATCCTGATAAACGGTGAAACCCCCATACACACCTGGCAGGATCCTGATATACTGTGAAAACACCATACACACTTGGCAGGATCCTGTTACACTGTGAAAACCCCATACACACCTGACAGGATCCTGATACACTGTGAAAACACCATACACATCTGGCAGGATCCTGATCCACTGTATATACCCCATACGCACCTGGCAGGATGCTGATAAACTGTGAAACCCCCATACACACCTGGCGGGATCCTGACAAACTGTGAAACCCCCATACACACCTGGCAGGATCCTGATATACTGTGAAAACCCATACACACCTGGCAGGATCCTGATCCACTGTGAAAACCCCGTACACACCTGGCAGGTTCCTGATCCACTGTGAAACTCCAGACACACCAGGCAGGATCCTGATAAACTGTGAAACCCACATACACACCTGGCTGGATCCTGATACTCTGTGAAATCCCCATACACACCAGGCAGGATGCTGATAATCTGTAAAACCCACATACACACCTGGCAGGATCCTGATACGCAGTGAAAACCCCATACACACCTGGCAGGATCCTGAAACAATGTGATAACCCCATACACACCTGGCAGGATCCTGATAAACTGTGAAACCCCATACACACGATGCAGGATCCTGATACACTGTGAAACACACATACACACCTGGCAGGAGCCTGATGCACTGTGAAAACCCACACACACCTGGCAGGATCCTGATATACTGTGAAACCCCCATACACACCTGGCAGGAGCCTGATGCACTGTGAAATCCCCGTACACACCTGGCAGGTTCCTGATGCACAGTGAAACCCCATTCACATCTGGCAGGATCCTGATACAAAGTGAAACCCCATTCACATCTGGCAGGATCCTGATAATCTGTGAAACTAACATATACACCTGGCAGGATGCTGATAAACTATGAAACCCCCATACACACCTGTCACGATCCTGATAAACTGTGAAAACCCAAGACACACCTGGCAGGATCCTGATGGACTGTGAAAACCCCATACGCACCTGGCAGGATCCTGATATACTGTGAAAACCCCATACACACCTGGCAGGATCCTGATAAACTGTGAAACCCCATACACACGATGCAGGATCCTGATACACTGTGAAACACACATACACATCTGGAAGGATCCTGATGCACTGTGAAAACCCCATACGCATCTGGCAGGATCCTGATGCACTGTGAAAACCTCATTCACATCTGGCAGGATCCTGATCCACTGTGAAATCTCCATACACATCTGGCAGGATCCTGATACACTGTGAAAACCCCGTACACACCTGGCAGGATCCTGATCCACTGTGAAACAACATTCACACCTGGCAGGATCCTGATACGCAGTGAAATACCATTCACATCTGGCAGGATCCTGATACACTGTGAAAACCTCTTGCACACCTGGCAGGATCCTGATACATTGTGAAAGCCCCACACACACCTGGCAGGATCTTGATCCACTGTGAAACCCCATACACACCTGGCAGGATCCTGATCCACTGTGAAAACCCCATACACACCTGGCAGGATCCTGATACACTGTGAAAACACCATACACATCTGGCAGGATCCTGATCCACTGTGTAGACCCCATACGCACCTGGCAGGATGCTGATAAACTGTGAAACCCCCATACACACCTGGCAGGATCCTGATATACTGTGAAAACCCATACACACCTGGCAGGATCCTGATATACTGTGAAACCCCCAAACACACCTGGCAGGAGACTGATGCACTGTGAAATCCCCGTACACACCTGGCAGGTTCCTAATGCACAGTGAAACCCCATTCACATCAGGCAGGATCCTGATACACAGTGAAACCCCATTCACATCTGGCAGGATCCTGATAAACTGTGAAACCCCCAGACACACCTGTCACGATCCCGATAAACTGTGAAAACCCCAGACACACCTGGCAGGATCCTGATGGACTGTGAAAACCCCATACACACCTGGCAGGATCCTGATAGACTGTGAAAACCCCACACATACCTGGCAGGATCCTGATCCACTGAGAAAACCCCACACACACCTGGCAGGATACTGATCCACTGTGAAAACCCCATACACACTTGGCAGGATCGTGATACGCTGTTTAAACCGCATACACACCTGGCAGGATCCTGATACACTGTGAAAACACCATACACACCTGGCAGGATCCTGATCCACTGTATATATATCCCATACGCACGTGTCAGGATGCTGATAAACTGTCAATCCCCCATACACACCTGGCAGGATCCTGATAAACGGTGAAACCCCCATACACACCTGGCAGGATCCTGATATACTGTGAAAACACCATACACACTTGGCAGGATCCTGTTACACTGTGAAAACCCCATACACACCTGACAGGATCCTGATACACTGTGAAAACACCATACACATCTGGCAGGATCCTGATCCACTGTATATACCCCATACGCACCTGGCAGGATGCTGATAAACTGTGAAACCCCCATACACACCTGGCGGGATCCTGACAAACTGTGAAACCCCCATACACACCTGGCAGGATCCTGATATACTGTGAAAACCCATACACACCTGGCAGGATCCTGATATACTGTGAAACCCCCTTACACACCTGGCAGGAGCCTGATACACTGTGAAATCCCCGTACACACCTGGCAGGTTCCTGATGCACAGTGAAACCCCATTCACATCTGGCAGGATCATGATACACAGTGAAACCCCATTCACATCTGGCAGGATCCTGATAATCTGTGAAACCCACATACACACCTGGCAGGATCCTGATAAACTGTGAAACCCCCATATACACCTGTCAGGATCCTGATAAACTGTGAAAACCCCAGACACACCTGGCAGGATCCTGATAAACTGTGAAAACCCCATACACGCCTGGCAGGATCCTGATACACTGTGAACACCCCATACACACCTGGCAGGAGCCTGATGCACTGTGAAATCCCCGTGCACACCTGGCAGGTTCCTGATGCACTGTGAAATCCCATTCACATCTGGCAGGATCCTGATACACAGTGAAACCCCACTCACATCTGGCAGGATCATGAGACACTGTGAAACCCCATACACACCTGGCAGGATCCTGATACACTGAGAAACCCCATACACACCTGGCAGGATCCTGATCCACAGTGAAACCCCTACACACACCTGGCAGGATCCTGATATACTGTGAAACCCCATACACACCTGGCAGGATCGTGATATACTGCGAAACCCCCATACACACCTGGCAGGAGCCTGATGCAATGTGAAATCCTCGTGCACACCTGGCAGGTTCCTGATGCACTGTGAAATCCCATTCACATCTGGCAGGATCCTGATACACAGTGAAACCCCACTCACATCTGGCAGGATCCTGAGACACTGTGAAACCCCATACACACCTGGCAGGATCCTGATACACTGAGAAACCCCATACACACCTGGCAGGATCCTGATACACAGTGAAACCCCCATGCACACCTGGCAGGCTCCTGATCCACTGTGAAAACCCAATACACGCCTGGCAGGACCTTGATAAACTGTGAACACCCCATACACACCTGGC
This sequence comes from Heterodontus francisci, assembly GCF_036365525.1. Classification (NCBI taxonomy): domain Eukaryota; kingdom Metazoa; phylum Chordata; class Chondrichthyes; order Heterodontiformes; family Heterodontidae; genus Heterodontus; species Heterodontus francisci. The sequence goes on along the minus strand of NW_027141112.1, from coordinate 1,094,775 downwards.
AGGACCTGATACACTGTGAAATCCCTGACACACCTGGCAGGATCCTGATACACTGTGAAAACCCCATACACACCTGGCAGTTTCCTGATCCACTGTGAAAGCTCCATACACATCTGGCAGGATCCTGATCCACTGTGAAAACCCGTACACACCTGGCAGGATCCTGATCCACTGTGAAACCCCATTCACATCTGGCAGGATCCTGATAAACTGTGAAACCCACATACACACCTGGCAGGATCCTCATCCACTGTGAAAACCCATACACACCAAGCAGGATCCTGATAAACTGTGAAACCCACATACACACCTGGCAGGATCCTGATACACTGTGAAATCCCCATACACACCAGGCAGGATGCTGATAAACTGTGAATCCCACATGCACACCTGGCAGGATCCTGATACAATGTGAAAACCCCATACACACCTGGCAGGATCCTGATACACTGTAAAACCCCATACACCCCTCGCAGGATCCTGATAAACTGTGAAACCCCATACACACCTGGCTGGATTCGGATCCACTGTATATATACCCCATACACATCTGGAAGCAAACTGATGGACTGTGAAAACCCCATGCACATCTGACAGGATCCTGATGCACTGTGAAAACGCCATTCACATCTGGCAGTGTCCTGATAAACTGTGAAACCCACATACACACCAGGCAGGATCCTGATAAACTGTGAAACCCCCATACACACCTGGCAGGATCCTGATAATCTGTGAAAACCCCAGACACACCTGGCAGTGTCCTGATAAACTGTGAAACCCACATATACACCTGGCAGGATCCTGGTACACTGTGAAAACCCCATACACACATGGCAGGATCCTGATACACTGTGAAAACCCCATACACACCTGGCAGGATCCTGGTAAACTGTGAAACCCCATACACACGATGCAGGATCCTGATACACTGTGAAACACACGTGCACATCTGGAAGGATCCTGATGCACTGTGAAAACCCCATACACATCTGGCAGGATCCTGATGCACTGTGAAAACGTCATTCACATCTGGCAGGATCCTGATCCACTGTGAAATCTCCATACACACCTGGCAGGATCCTGATACATTGTGAAAACCCCATACACACCTGGCAGGAACCAGATAAACTGTGAAACCCCATACAGACGATGCAGGATCCTGATAAACTGTGAAACACCCATACACAACTGGCAGTATCCCGATCCACTGTGAAATCTCCATACACATCTGGCAGGATCCTGATCCACTGTGAAAACCCGTACACACCTGGCAGGATCCTGATCCACTGTGAAACCCCATTCACATCTGGCAGGATCCTGATAAAAAGTGAAACCCACATACACACCTGGCAGGATCCTGATATACTGTGAAAACCCATACACACCAAGCAGGATCCTGATAAACTGTGAAACCCACATACACACCTGGCAGGATCCTGATACACTGTGAAATCCCCAAACACACCAGGCAGGATCCTGATCCACTGTGAAAACCCCATACACACCTGGCAGGATCCTGATACACTGTAAAAACCCCATGCACCCCTGGCAGGATCCTGATAAACTGTGAAACCCCATACACACCTGGCAGGATCCTGATCCACTGTATATATACCCCATACACATCTGGAAGCAAACTGATGGACTGTGAAAACCCCATACACATCTGACAGGATCCTGATGCACTGTGAAAACCACATTCACATCTGGCAGGATCCTGATAAACTGTGAAACCCACATGCACACCAGGCAGGATCCTGATAAACTGTGAACCCCCCATACACACCTGGCAGGATCCTGATAATCTGTGAAAACCCCAGACACACCTGGCAGTGTCCTGATAAACTGTGAAACCCACATATACACCTGGCAGGATCCTGATACACTGTGAAAACCCCATACACACATGGCAGGATCCTGATACACTGTGAAAACCCCATACACACCTGGCAGGATCCTGGTAAACTGTGAAACCCCGTACACACGATGCAGGATCCTGATACACTGTGAAACACACATGCACATCTGGAAGGATCCTGATGCACTGTGAAAACCCCATACACATCTGGCAGGATCCTGATGCACTGTGAAAACCTCATTCACATCTGGCAGGATCCTGATACACTGTGAAATCTCCATACACATCTGGCAGGATCCTGATACTCTGTGAAAACCCCGTACACTCCTGGCAGGATCCCGATCCACTGTGAAACACCATTCACATCTGGCAGGATACTGATACGCAGTGAAATCTCATTCACATCTGGCAGGATCCTGATACACTGTGAAAACCCCATACACCCCTGACAGGATCCTGATAAACTGTGAAACCCCATACACACCTGGCAGGATCCTGATCCACTGTATATATACCCCATACACATCTGGAAGCAAACTGATGGACTGTGAAAACCCCATGCACATCTGACAGGATCCTGATGCACTGTGAAAACCCCATTCACATCTGGCAGGATCCTGATAAACTGTGAAAACCCCATACACATCTGGCAGGATCCTGATCCACTGTGAAATCTCCATACACATCTGGCAGGATCTTGATACACAGTGAAAACCCCGTACACACCTGGCAGGATCCTGATCCACTGTGAAACACCATTCACATCTGGCAGGATCCTGATACGCAGTGAAATCCCATTCACATCTGGCAGGATCCTGATACACTGTGAAAACCCCGTACACCCCTGGCAGGATCCTGAAAAACTGTGAAACCCCATAAACACCTGGCAGGATCCTGATCCACTGTATATATACCCCATACACATCTGGAAGCAATTTGATGGACTGTGAAAACCCCATACACATCTGACAGGATCCTGATGCACTGTGAAAACCCCATTCACATCTGGCAGGATCCTGATAAACTGTGAAACCCACATACACACCTGGCAGGATCCTGATAATCTGTGAAAACCCCAGACACACCGGGCAGTGTCCTAATAAACTCTGAAAACCCCATACACCCCTGACAGGATCCTGATAAACTGTGAAACCCCATACACACCTGGCAGGATCCTGATCCACTGTATATATACCCCATACACATCTGGAAGCAAACTGATGGACTGTGAAAACCCCATGCACATCTGACAGGATCCTGATGCACTGTGAAAACCCCATTCACATCTGGCAGGATCCTGATAAACTGTGAAAACCCCATACACATCTGGCAGGATCCTGATCCACTGTGAAATCTCCATACACATCTGGCAGGATCTTGATACACAGTGAAAACCCCGTACACACCTGGCAGGATCCTGATCCACTGTGAAACACCATTCACATCTGGCAGGATCCTGATACGCAGTGAAATCCCATTCACATCTGGCAGGATCCTGATACACTGTGAAAACCCCGTACACCCCTGGCAGGATCCTGAAAAACTGTGAAACCCCATAAACACCTGGCAGGATCCTGATCCACTGTATATATACCCCATACACATCTGGAAGCAATTTGATGGACTGTGAAAACCCCATACACATCTGACAGGATCCTGATGCACTGTGAAAACCCCATTCACATCTGGCAGGATCCTGATAAACTGTGAAACCCACATACACACCTGGCAGGATCCTGATAATCTGTGAAAACCCCAGACACACCGGGCAGTGTCCTAATAAACTCTGAAACCCACATATACACCTGGCAGGATCCTGATACACTGCGAAAACCCCATACACACCTGGCAGGATCCTGATACACTGTGAAAACCCCATACACACCTGGCAGGATCCTGATAAACTGTGAACCCCATACACACGATGCAGGATCCTGATACACTGTGAAACACACATGCACATCTGGAAGGATCCTGATGCACTGTGAAAACCCCATACACATCTGGCAGGATCCTGATGCATTTGAAAACCTCATTCACATCTGGCAGGATCCTGATCCACTGTGAAATCTCCATACACACCTGGCAGGATCCTGATCCACTGTGAAACACCATTCACATCTGGAAGGATCCTGATACACAGTGAAACCCCATTAACATCTGGCAGGATCCTGAGACACTGTGAAACCCCATACACACCTGGCAGGATCCTGATACAGTGAGAAATCCCATACACACCTGGCAGGATCCTGATACACATTGAAACCCCCATGCACACCTGGCAGGATCCTGATCCACTGTGAAAACCCCATACACGCCTGGCATGACCTTGATAAACTGTGAACACCCCATACACACCTGGCAGGATCCTGATACACTGCGAAATCCCTGACACACCTGGCAGGATCCTGATCCACTGTGAAAACCCCATACACACCTGGCAGTATCCTGATCCACTGTGAAAGCTCCGTACACATCTGGCAGGATCCTGATCCACTGTGAAACCCACATACACACCTGGCAGGATCCTCAACCACTGTGAAAACCCATACACACCAAGCAGGATCCTGATAAACTGTGAAACCCACATACACACCTGACAGGATCCTGATAGACTGTGAAATCCCCATACACACCAGGCAGGATGCTGATAAACTGTGAAACCCACATGCACACCTGGCAGGATCCTGATACACTGTGAAAACCCCATACACACCTGGCAGGATCCTGATACACTGTGAAAACCCCAAACACCCCTGGCAGGATCCTGATAAACTGTGAAACCCCATACACACCTGGCTGGATCCTGATCCACTGTATATATACCCCATACACATCTGGAAGCAAACTGATGGACTGTGAAAACCCCATACACATCTGACAGGATCCTGATGCACTGTTAAAAACCCATTCACATCTGGCAGGATCCTGATAAACTGTGAAACCCACATACACACCAGGCAGGATCCTGATAAACTGTGAAACCCCCATACATACCAGGCAGGATCCTGATAATCTGTGAAAACCCCAGACACACCTGGCAGTGTCCTGATACACTGTGAAATCCCCATACACACCAGGCAGGATGCTGATAAACTGTGAAACCCACATGCACACCTGGCAGGATCCTGATTCACTGTGAAAACCCCATACACACCTGGCAGGATCCTGATAAACTGTGAAACCCACATACACACCAGGCAGGATCCTGATAAACTGTGAAACCCCCATACATACCTGGCAGGATCCTGATAATCTGTGAAAACCCCAGACACACCTGGCAGTGTCCTGATAAACTGTGAAACCCACATATACACCTGGCAGGATCCTGATACACTGCGAAAACCCCATACACACCTGGCAGGATCCTGATACACTGTGAAAACCCCATACACACCTGGCAGGATCCTGATAAACTGTGAAACCCCATACACACGATGCAGGATCCTGATACACTGTGAAACACACATGCACATCTGGAAGGATCCTGATGCACTGTGAAAACCCCATACACATCTGGCAGGATCCTGATGCACTGTGAAAACCTCATTCACATCTGGCAGGATCCTGATACACTGTGAAATCTCCATACACATCTGGCAGGATCCTGATACTCTGTGAAAACCCCGTACACTCCTGGCAGGATCCCGATCCACTGTGAAACACCATTCACATCTGGCAGGATACTGATACGCAGTGAAATCTCATTCACATCTGGCAGGATCCTGATACACTGTGAAAACCCCATACACCCCTGACAGGATCCTGATAAACTGTGAAACCCCATACACACCTGGCAGGATCCTGATCCACTGTATATATACCCCATACACATCTGGAAGCAAACTGATGGACTGTGAAAACCCCATGCACATCTGACAGGATCCTGATGCACTGTGAAAACCCCATTCACATCTGGCAGGATCCTGATAAACTGTGAAAACCCCATACACATCTGGCAGGATCCTGATCCACTGTGAAATCTCCATACACATCTGGCAGGATCTTGATACACAGTGAAAACCCCGTACACACCTGGCAGGATCCTGATCCACTGTGAAACACCATTCACATCTGGCAGGATCCTGATACGCAGTGAAATCCCATTCACATCTGGCAGGATCCTGATACACTGTGAAAACCCCGTACACCCCTGGCAGGATCCTGAAAAACTGTGAAACCCCATAAACACCTGGCAGGATCCTGATCCACTGTATATATACCCCATACACATCTGGAAGCAATTTGATGGACTGTGAAAACCCCATACACATCTGACAGGATCCTGATGCACTGTGAAAACCCCATTCACATCTGGCAGGATCCTGATAAACTGTGAAACCCACATACACACCTGGCAGGATCCTGATAATCTGTGAAAACCCCAGACACACCGGGCAGTGTCCTAATAAACTCTGAAAACCCCATACACCCCTGACAGGATCCTGATAAACTGTGAAACCCCATACACACCTGGCAGGATCCTGATCCACTGTATATATACCCCATACACATCTGGAAGCAAACTGATGGACTGTGAAAACCCCATGCACATCTGACAGGATCCTGATGCACTGTGAAAACCCCATTCACATCTGGCAGGATCCTGATAAACTGTGAAAACCCCATACACATCTGGCAGGATCCTGATCCACTGTGAAATCTCCATACACATCTGGCAGGATCTTGATACACAGTGAAAACCCCGTACACACCTGGCAGGATCCTGATCCACTGTGAAACACCATTCACATCTGGCAGGATCCTGATACGCAGTGAAATCCCATTCACATCTGGCAGGATCCTGATACACTGTGAAAACCCCGTACACCCCTGGCAGGATCCTGAAAAACTGTGAAACCCCATAAACACCTGGCAGGATCCTGATCCACTGTATATATACCCCATACACATCTGGAAGCAATTTGATGGACTGTGAAAACCCCATACACATCTGACAGGATCCTGATGCACTGTGAAAACCCCATTCACATCTGGCAGGATCCTGATAAACTGTGAAACCCACATACACACCTGGCAGGATCCTGATAATCTGTGAAAACCCCAGACACACCGGGCAGTGTCCTAATAAACTCTGAAACCCACATATACACCTGGCAGGATCCTGATACACTGCGAAAACCCCATACACACCTGGCAGGATCCTGATACACTGTGAAAACCCCATACACACCTGGCAGGATCCTGATAAACTGTGAAACCCCATACACACGATGCAGGATCCTGATACACTGTGAAACACACATGCACATCTGGAAGGATCCTGATGCACTGTGAAAACCCCATACACATCTGGCAGGATCCTGATGCATTTGAAAACCTCATTCACATCTGGCAGGATCCTGATCCACTGTGAAATCTCCATACACACCTGGCAGGATCCTGATCCACTGTGAAACACCATTCACATCTGGAAGGATCCTGATACACAGTGAAACCCCATTAACATCTGGCAGGATCCTGAGACACTGCGAAACCCCATACACACCTGGCAGGATCCTGATACAGTGAGAAATCCCATACACACCTGGCAGGATCCTGATACACATTGAAACCCCCATGCACACCTGGCAGGATCCTGATCCACTGTGAAAACCCCATACACGCCTGGCATGACCTTGATAAACTGTGAACACCCCATACACACCTGGCAGGATCCTGATACACTGCGAAATCCCTGACACACCTGGCAGGATCCTGATCCACTGTGAAAACCCCATACACACCTGGCAGTATCCTGATCCACTGTGAAAGCTCCGTACACATCTGGCAGGATCCTGATCCACTGTGAAAACCCGTACACACCTGGCAGGATCCTGATCCACTGTGAAACCCCATTCACATCTGGCAGGATCCTGATTAACTGTGAAACCCACATACACACCTGGCAGGATCCTCAACCACTGTGAAAACCCATACACACCAAGCAGGATCCTGATAAACTGTGAAACCCACATACACACCTGACAGGATACTGATAGACTGTGAAATCCCCATACACACCAGGCAGGATGCTGATAAACTGTGAAACCCACATGCACACCTGGCAGGATCCTGATACACTGTGAAAACCCCATACACACCTGGCAGGATCCTGATACACTGTGAAAACCCCAAACACCCCTGGCAGGATCCTGATAAACTGTGAAACCCCATACACACCTGGCTGGATTCTGATCCACTGTATATATACCCCATACACATCTGGAAGCAAACTGATGGACTGTGAAAACCCCATACACATCTGACAGGATCCTGATGCACTGTTAAAAACCCATTCACATCTGGCAGGATCCTGATAAACTGTGAAACCCACATACACACCAGGCAGGATCCTGATAAACTGTGAAACCCCCATACATACCAGGCAGGATCCTGATAATCTGTGAAAACCCCAGACACACCTGGCAGTGTCCTGATACACTGTGAAATCCCCATACACACCAGGCAGGATGCTGATAAACTGTGAAACCCACATGCACACCTGGCAGGATCCTGATTCACTGTGAAAACCCCATACACACCTGGCAGGATCCTGATAAACTGTGAAACCCACATACACACCAGGCAGGATCCTGATAAACTGTGAAACCCCCATACATACCTGGCAGGATCCTGATAATCTGTGAAAACCCCAGACACACCTGGCAGTGTCCTGATAAACTGTGAAACCCACATATACACCTGGCAGGATCCTGATACACTGCGAAAACCCCATACACACCTGGCAGGATCCTGATACACTGTGAAAACCCCATACACACCTGGCAGGATCCTGATAAACTGTGAAACCCCATACACACGATGCAGGATCCTGATACACTGTGAAACACACATGCACATCTGGAAGGATCCTGATGCACTGTGAAAACCCCATACACATCTGGCAGGATCCTGATGCACTGTGAAAACCTCATTCACATCTGGCAGGATCCTGATACACTGTGAAATCTCCATACACATCTGGCAGGATCGTGATACTCTGTGAAAACCCCGTACACTCCTGGCAGGATCCCGATCCACTGTGAAACACCATTCACATCTGGCAGGATACTGATACGCAGTGAAATCTCATTCACATCTGGCAGGATCCTGATACACTGTGAAAACCCCATACACCCCTGACAGGATCCTGATAAACTGTGAAACCCCATACACACCTGGCAGGATCCTGATCCACTGTATATATACCCCATACACATCTGGAAGCAAACTGATGGACTGTGAAAACCCCATGCACATCTGACAGGATCCTGATGCACTGTGAAAACCCCATTCACATCTGGCAGGATCCTGATAAACTGTGAAAACCCCATACACATCTGGCAGGATCCTGATCCACTGTGAAATCTCCATACACATCTGGCAGGATCTTGATACACAGTGAAAACCCCGTACACACCTGGCAGGATCCTGATCCACTGTGAAACACCATTCACATCTGGCAGGATCCTGATACGCAGTGAAATCCCATTCACATCTGGCAGGATCCTGATACACTGTGAAAACCCCGTACACCCCTGGCAGGATCCTGAAAAACTGTGAAACCCCATAAACACCTGGCAGGATCCTGATCCACTGTATATATACCCCATACACATCTGGAAGCAATTTGATGGACTGTGAAAACCCCATACACATCTGACAGGATCCTGATGCACTGTGAAAACCCCATTCACATCTGGCAGGATCCTGATAAACTGTGAAACCCACATACACACCTGGCAGGATCCTGATAATCTGTGAAAACCCCAGACACACCGGGCAGTGTCCTAATAAACTCTGAAAACCCCATACACCCCTGACAGGATCCTGATAAACTGTGAAACCCCATACACACCTGGCAGGATCCTGATCCACTGTATATATACCCCATACACATCTGGAAGCAAACTGATGGACTGTGAAAACCCCATGCACATCTGACAGGATCCTGATGCACTGTGAAAACCCCATTCACATCTGGCAGGATCCTGATAAACTGTGAAAACCCCATACACATCTGGCAGGATCCTGATCCACTGTGAAATCTCCATACACATCTGGCAGGATCTTGATACACAGTGAAAACCCCGTACACACCTGGCAGGATCCTGATCCACTGTGAAACACCATTCACATCTGGCAGGATCCTGATACGCAGTGAAATCCCATTCACATCTGGCAGGATCCTGATACACTGTGAAAACCCCGTACACCCCTGGCAGGATCCTGAAAAACTGTGAAACCCCATAAACACCTGGCAGGATCCTGATCCACTGTATATATACCCCATACACATCTGGAAGCAATTTGATGGACTGTGAAAACCCCATACACATCTGACAGGATCCTGATGCACTGTGAAAACCCCATTCACATCTGGCAGGATCCTGATAAACTGTGAAACCCACATACACACCTGGCAGGATCCTGATAATCTGTGAAAACCCCAGACACACCGGGCAGTGTCCTAATAAACTCTGAAACCCACATATACACCTGGCAGGATCCTGATACACTGCGAAAACCCCATACACACCTGGCAGGATCCTGATACACTGTGAAAACCCCATACACACCTGGCAGGATCCTGATAAACTGTGAAACCCCATACACACGATGCAGGATCCTGATACACTGTGAAACACACATGCACATCTGGAAGGATCCTGATGCACTGTGAAAACCCCATACACATCTGGCAGGATCCTGATGCATTTGAAAACCTCATTCACATCTGGCAGGATCCTGATCCACTGTGAAATCTCCATACACACCTGGCAGGATCCTGATCCACTGTGAAACACCATTCACATCTGGAAGGATCCTGATACACAGTGAAACCCCATTAACATCTGGCAGGATCCTGAGACACTGCGAAACCCCATACACACCTGGCAGGATCCTGATACAGTGAGAAATCCCATACACACCTGGCAGGATCCTGATACACATTGAAACCCCCATGCACACCTGGCAGGATCCTGATCCACTGTGAAAACCCCATACACGCCTGGCATGACCTTGATAAACTGTGAACACCCCATACACACCTGGCAGGATCCTGATACACTGCGAAATCCCTGACACACCTGGCAGGATCCTGATCCACTGTGAAAACCCCATACACACCTGGCAGTATCCTGATCCACTGTGAAAGCTCCGTACACATCTGGCAGGATCCTGATCCACTGTGAAAACCCGTACACACCTGGCAGGATCCTGATCCACTGTGAAACCCCATTCACATCTGGCAGGATCCTGATTAACTGTGAAACCCACATACACACCTGGCAGGATCCTCAACCACTGTGAAAACCCATACACACCAAGCAGGATCCTGATAAACTGTGAAACCCACATACACACCTGACAGGATCCTGATAGACTGTGAAATCCCCATACACACCAGGCAGGATGCTGATAAACTGTGAAACCCACATGCACACCTGGCAGGATCCTGATACACTGTGAAAACCCCATACACACCTGGCAGGATCCTGATACACTGTGAAAACCCCAAACACCCCTGGCAGGATCCTGATAAACTGTGAAACCCCATACACACCTGGCTGGATCCTGATCCACTGTATATATACCCCATACACATCTGGAAGCAAACTGATGGACTGTGAAAACCCCATACACATCTGACAGGATCCTGATGCACTGTTAAAAACCCATTCACATCTGGCAGGATCCTGATAAACTGTGAAACCCACATACACACCAGGCAGGATCCTGATAAACTGTGAAACCCCCATACATACCAGGCAGGATCCTGATAATCTGTGAAAACCCCAGACACACCTGGCAGTGTCCTGATACACTGTGAAATCCCCATACACACCAGGCAGGATGCTGATAAACTGTGAAACCCACATGCACGCCTGGCAGGATCCTGATTCACTGTGAAAACCCCATACACACCTGGCAGGATCCTGATAAACTGTGAAACCCACATACACACCAGGCAGGATCCTGATAAACTGTGAAACCCCCATACATACCTGGCAGGATCCTGATAATCTGTGAAAACCCCAGACACACCTGGCAGTGTCCTGTTAAACTGTGAAACCCACATATACACCTGGCAGGATCCTGATACACTGCGAAAACCCCATACACACCTGGCAGGATCCTGATACACTGTGAAAACCCCATACACACCTGGCAGGATCCTGATAAACTGTGAAACCCCATACACACGATGCAGGATCCTGATACACTGTGAAACACACATGCACATCTGGAAGGATCCTGATGCACTGTGAAAACCCCATACACATCTGGCAGGATCCTGATGCACTGTGAAAACCTCATTCACATCTGGCAGGATCCTGATACACTGTGAAATCTCCATACACATCTGGCAGGATCCTGATACTCTGTGAAAACCCCGTACACTCCTGGCAGGATCCCGATCCACTGTGAAACACCATTCACATCTGGCAGGATACTGATACGCAGTGAAATCTCATTCACATCTGGCAGGATCCTGATACACTGTGAAAACCCCATACACCCCTGACAGGATCCTGATAAACTGTGAAACCCCATACACACCTGGCAGGATCCTGATCCACTGTATATATACCCCATACACATCTGGAAGCAAACTGATGGACTGTGAAAACCCCATGCACATCTGACAGGATCCTGATGCACTGTGAAAACCCCATTCACATCTGGCAGGATCCTGATAAACTGTGAAAACCCCATACACATCTGGCAGGATCCTGATCCACTGTGAAATCTCCATACACATCTGGCAGGATCTTGATACACAGTGAAAACCCCGTACACACCTGGCAGGATCCTGATCCACTGTGAAACACCATTCACATCTGGCAGGATCCTGATACGCAGTGAAATCCCATTCACATCTGGCAGGATCCTGATACACTGTGAAAACCCCGTACACCCCTGGCAGGATCCTGAAAAACTGTGAAACCCCATAAACACCTGGCAGGATCCTGATCCACTGTATATATACCCCATACACATCTGGAAGCAATTTGATGGACTGTGAAAACCCCATACACATCTGACAGGATCCTGATGCACTGTGAAAACCCCATTCACATCTGGCAGGATCCTGATAAACTGTGAAACCCACATACACACCTGGCAGGATCCTGATAATCTGTGAAAACCCCAGACACACCGGGCAGTGTCCTAATAAACTCTGAAAACCCCATACACCCCTGACAGGATCCTGATAAACTGTGAAACCCCATACACACCTGGCAGGATCCTGATCCACTGTATATATACCCCATACACATCTGGAAGCAAACTGATGGACTGTGAAAACCCCATGCACATCTGACAGGATCCTGATGCACTGTGAAAACCCCATTCACATCTGGCAGGATCCTGATAAACTGTGAAAACCCCATACACATCTGGCAGGATCCTGATCCACTGTGAAATCTCCATACACATCTGGCAGGATCTTGATACACAGTGAAAACCCCGTACACACCTGGCAGGATCCTGATCCACTGTGAAACACCATTCACATCTGGCAGGATCCTGATACGCAGTGAAATCCCATTCACATCTGGCAGGATCCTGATACACTGTGAAAACCCCGTACACCCCTGGCAGGATCCTGAAAAACTGTGAAACCCCATAAACACCTGGCAGGATCCTGATCCACTGTATATATACCCCATACACATCTGGAAGCAATTTGATGGACTGTGAAAACCCCATACACATCTGACAGGATCCTGATGCACTGTGAAAACCCCATTCACATCTGGCAGGATCCTGATAAACTGTGAAACCCACATACACACCTGGCAGGATCCTGATAATCTGTGAAAACCCCAGACACACCGGGCAGTGTCCTAATAAACTCTGAAACCCACATATACACCTGGCAGGATCCTGATACACTGCGAAAACCCCATACACACCTGGCAGGATCCTGATACACTGTGAAAACCCCATACACACCTGGCAGGATCCTGATAAACTGTGAACCCCATACACACGATGCAGGATCCTGATACACTGTGAAACACACATGCACATCTGGAAGGATCCTGATGCACTGTGAAAACCCCATACACATCTGGCAGGATCCTGATGCATTTGAAAACCTCATTCACATCTGGCAGGATCCTGATCCACTGTGAAATCTCCATACACACCTGGCAGGATCCTGATCCACTGTGAAACACCATTCACATCTGGAAGGATCCTGATACACAGTGAAACCCCATTAACATCTGGCAGGATCCTGAGACACTGCGAAACCCCATACACACCTGGCAGGATCCTGATACAGTGAGAAATCCCATACACACCTGGCAGGATCCTGATACACATTGAAACCCCCATGCACACCTGGCAGGATCCTGATCCACTGTGAAAACCCCATACACGCCTGGCATGACCTTGATAAACTGTGAACACCCCATACACACCTGGCAGGATCCTGATACACTGCGAAATCCCTGACACACCTGGCAGGATCCTGATCCACTGTGAAAACCCCATACACACCTGGCAGTATCCTGATCCACTGTGAAAGCTCCGTACACATCTGGCAGGATCCTGATCCACTGTGAAAACCCGTACACACCTGGCAGGATCCTGATCCACTGTGAAACCCCATTCACATCTGGCAGGATCCTGATTAACTGTGAAACCCACATACACACCTGGCAGGATCCTCAACCACTGTGAAAACCCATACACACCAAGCAGGATCCTGATAAACTGTGAAACCCACATACACACCTGACAGGATACTGATAGACTGTGAAATCCCCATACACACCAGGCAGGATGCTGATAAACTGTGAAACCCACATGCACACCTGGCAGGATCCTGATACACTGTGAAAACCCCATACACACCTGGCAGGATCCTGATACACTGTGAAAACCCCAAACACCCCTGGCAGGATCCTGATAAACTGTGAAACCCCATACACACCTGGCTGGATTCTGATCCACTGTATATATACCCCATACACATCTGGAAGCAAACTGATGGACTGTGAAAACCCCATACACATCTGACAGGATCCTGATGCACTGTTAAAAACCCATTCACATCTGGCAGGATCCTGATAAACTGTGAAACCCACATACACACCAGGCAGGATCCTGATAAACTGTGAAACCCCCATACATACCAGGCAGGATCCTGATAATCTGTGAAAACCCCAGACACACCTGGCAGTGTCCTGATACACTGTGAAATCCCCATACACACCAGGCAGGATGCTGATAAACTGTGAAACCCACATGCACACCTGGCAGGATCCTGATTCACTGTGAAAAGCCCATACACACCTGGCAGGATCCTGATAAACTGTGAAACCCACATACACACCAGGCAGGATCCTGATAAACTGTGAAACCCCCATACATACCTGGCAGGATCCTGATAATCTGTGAAAACCCCAGACACACCTGGCAGTGTCCTGATAAACTGTGAAACCCACATATACACCTGGCAGGATCCTGATACACTGCGAAAACCCCATACACACCTGGCAGGATCCTGATACACTGTGAAAACCCCATACACACCTGGCAGGATCCTGATAAACTGTGAAACCCCATACACACGATGCAGGATCCTGATACACTGTGAAACACACATGCACATCTGGAAGGATCCTGATGCACTGTGAAAACCCCATACACATCTGGCAGGATCCTGATGCACTGTGAAAACCTCATTCACATCTGGCAGGATCCTGATCCACTGTGAAATCTCCATACACATCTGGCAGGATCCTGATACACTGTGAAAACCCCGTACACACCTGGCAGGATTCTGATCCACTGTGAAACACCATTCACATCTGGCAGGATCCTGATACGCAGTGAAACCACATTCACATCTGGCAGGATCCTGAGACACTGTGAAACCCCATACACACCTGGCAGGATCCTGATACACTGAGAAACCCCATACACACCTGGCAGGATCCTGATACACAGTGAAAGCCCCATGCACACCTGGCAGTATCCTGATCCACTGTGAAAACCCTATACACGCCTGGCAGGACCTTGACAAACTGTGAACACCCCATACACACCTGGCAGGATCCTGATACACTGTGAAATCCCTGACACACCTGTCAGGATCCTGATCCACTGTGAAAACCCCATACACACCTGGCAGTATCCTGATCCACTGTGAAAGCTCCATACACATCTGGCAGGATCCTGATCCACTGTGAAAACCCGTACACACCTGGCAGGATCCTGATCCACTGTGAAACCCCATTCACATCTGGCAGGATCCTGATAAACTGTGAAACCCACATACACACCTGGCAGGATCCTCATCCACTGTGAAAACCCATACACACCAAGCAGGATCCTGATAAACTGTGAAACCCACATACACACCTGGCAGGATCCTGATACACTGTGAAATCCCCATACACACCAGGCAGGATCCTGATAATCTGTGAAAACCCCAGACACACCTGGCAGTGTCCTGATAAACTGTGAAACCCACATATACACCTGGCAGGATCCTGATACACTGTGAAAACCCCATACACACCTGGCAGGATCCTGATAAACTGTGAAACCCCATACACACGATGCAGGATCCTGATACACTGTGAAACACACATGCACATCTGGAAGGATCCTGATGCACTGTGAAAACCCCATACACATCTGGCAGGATCCTGATGCACTGTGAACACCTCATTCACATCTGGCAGGATCCTGGTCCACTGTGAAATCTCCATACACATCTGGCAGGATCCTGATACACTGTGAAAACCCCGTACACACCTGGCAGGATCCTGATCCACTGTGAAACACCATTCACATCTGGCAGGATCCTGATACGCAGTGAAACCCCATTCACATCTGGCAGGATCCTGAGACACTGTGAAACCCCATACACACCTGGCAGGATCCTGATACACAGTGAAACCCCCTTGCACACCTGGCAGGATCCTGATCCACTGTGAAAACCCCATACACGATTGGCAGGACCTTGATAAACTGTGAACACCCCATACACACCTGGCAGGATCCTGATACACTGTGAAATCCCTGACTCACCTGTCAGGATCCTGATCCACTGTGAAAACCCCATACACACCTGGCAGTATCCTGATGCACTGTGAAAGCTCCATACACATCTGGCAGGATCCTGATCCACTGTGAAAACCCGTACACACCTGGCAGGATCCTGATCCACTGTGAAACCCCATTCACATCTGGCAGGATGCTGATAAACTGTGAAACCCACATACACACCTGGCAGGATCCTCATCCACTGTGAAAACCCATACACACCAAGCAGGATCCTGATAAACTGTGAAACCCACATACACACCTGGCAGGATCCTGATACACTGTGAGATACCCATACACTCCAGGCAGGATGCTGATAAACTGTGAAACCCACATGCACACCTGGCAGGATCCTGATACACTGTGAAAACCCCATACACACCTGGCAGGATCCTGATACACTGTGAAAACCCCATACACCCCTGGCAGGATCCTGATAAACTGTGAAACCCCATACACACCTGGCTGGATTCTGATCCACTGTATATATACCCCATACACATCTGGAAGCAAACTGATGGACTGTGAAAACCCCATACACATCTGACAGGATCCTGATGCACTGTGAAAACCCCATTCACATCTGGCAGGATCCTGATAAACTGTGAAACCCACATACACACCAGGTAGGAACCTGATAAACTGTGAAACCCCCATACACACCTGGCAGGATCCTGATAATCTGTGAAAACCCCAGACACACCAGGCAGTGTCCTGATAAACTGTGAAACCCACATACACACCTGGCAGGACCCTGATACACTGTGAAAACCCCATACACACCTGGCAGGATCCTGATACACTGTGAAAACCCCATACACACCTGGCAGGAACCAGATAAACTGTGAAACCCCATACAGACGATGCAGGATCCTGATACACTGTGAAACACCCATACACACCTGGCAGTATCCTGATCCACTGTGAAATCTCCATGCACATCTGGCAGGTTCCTGATCCACTGTGAAAACCCGTACACACCTGGCAGGATCCTGATCCACTGTGAAACCCCATTCACATCTGGCAGGGTCCTGATAAACTGTGAAACCCACATACACACCTGGCAGGATCCTGATCCACTGTGAAAACCCATACACACCAAGCAGGATCCTGATAAACTGTGAAACCCACATACACACCAGGCAGGATCCTGATAAACTGTGAAACCCCCAAACACACCTGGCAGGATCCTGATAATCTTTGAAAACCCCAGACACACATGGCAGTGTCCTGATAAACTGTGAAACCCACATACACACCTGGCAGGATCCTGATACACTGTGAAAACCCCATACACACCTGGCAGGATCCTGATACACTGTGAAAACCCCATACACACCTGGCAGGAACCAGATAAACTGTGAAACCCCATACAGACGATGCAGGATCCTGATACACTGTGAAACACCCATACACACCTGGCAGTATCCTGATCCACTGTGAAATCTCCATACACATCTGGCAGGATCCTGATCCACTGTGAAAACCCGTACACACCTGGCAGGATCCTGATGCACTGTGAAGCCCCATTCAGATCTGGCAGGATCCTGACAAACTGTGAAACCCACATACACACCTGCAGGATCCTGATCCACTGTGAAAACCCATACACACCAAGCAGGATCCAGATAAACTGTGAAACCCACATACACACCTGGCAGGATCCTGATACACTGTGAAATCCCCAAACACACCAGGCAGGATGCTGATAAACTGTGAAACCCACATACACACCTGGCAGGATCCTGATACACTGTGAAAACCCCATACACACCTGGCAGGATCCTGATACACTGTGAAAACCCCATGCATGCCTGGCAGGATCCTGATAAACTGTGAAACCCCATACACACCAGGCTGGATCCTGATCCACTGTATATATACCCCATACACATCTGGAAGCAAACTGATGGACTGTGAAAACCCCATACACATCTGACAGGATCCTGATGCACTGTGAAAACCCCATTCACATATGGCAGGATCCTGATAAACTGTGAAACACACATGCACATCTGGAAGGATCCTGATGCACTGTGAAAACCCCATACACATCTGGCAGGATCCTGATGCACTGTGAAAACCTCATTCACATCTGGCAGGATCCTGATCCACTGTGAAATCTCCATACACATCTGGCCGGATCCTGATACACTGTGAAAACCCCGTACACACCTGGCAGGATCCTGATCGACTGTGAAACACCATTCACATCTGGCAGGATCCTGATACGCAGTGAAATCCCATTCAAATCTGGCAGGTCCTGATACACTGTGAAAACCCCATACACCCCTGGCAGGATCCTGATAAACTGTGAAACCCCATACACACCTGGCAGGATCCTGATCCACTGTATATATACCCCATACACATCTGGAAGCAAACTGATGGACTGTGAAAACCCCATACACATCTGACAGGATCCTGATGCACTGTGATAACTCCATACACACCTGGCAGGATCCTGATAATCTGTGAAAACCCCAGACACACCTGGCAGTGTCCTGATAAACTGTGAAACCCACATGTGCCCCTGGCAGGATCCTGATACACTGTGAAACCCCCATACACACCTGGCAGGATCCTGATACACTGTGAAAACCCCATACTCACCTGACAGAATCCTGATAAACTGTGAAACCCCATACACACGATGCAGGATCCTGATACACTGTGAAACACTCATGCACATCTGGAAGGATCCTGATGCACTGTGAAAACCCCATACACATCTGGCAGGATCCTGATGCACTGTGAAAACCTCATTCACATCTGGCAGGATCCTGATACGCAGTGAAATCCCATTCACATCTGGCAGGATCCTGATACACTGTGAAAACCCCATACACACCTGGCAGGATCCTGATAAACTGTGAAACCCCATACACACCTGGCAGGATCCTGATCCACTGTATATATACCTCATACACATCTGGAAGCAAACTGATGGACTGTGATAACCCCATACACATCTGACAGGATCCTGATGCACTGTGATAACTCCATACACACCTGGCAGGATCCTGATAATCTGTGAAAACCCCAGACACACCTGGCATTGTCCTGATAATCTGTGAAACCCACATATGCACCTGGCAGGATCCTGATACACTGTGAAAACCCCATACACACCTGGCAGGATCCTGATACACTGTGAAAACCCCATACACACCTGGCAGGATCCTGATACACTGTGAAACCCCATACACACGATGCAGGATCCTGATACACTGTGAAAACCCCATACACATCTGGAAGGATCCTGATGCACTGTGAAAACCCCATACACATCTGGCAGGATTCTGATGCACTGTGAAAACCTCATTCACATCTGGCAGGATCCTGATCCACTGTGAAATCTCCATACACATCTGGCAGGATCCTGATACACTGTGAAAACCCCATACACACCTGGCAGGATCCTGATAAACTGTGAAACCCCATACACACCTGGCAGGATCCTGATCCACTGTATATATATCTCATACACATCTGGAAGCAAACTGATGGACTGTGAAAACCCCATACACATCTGACAGGATCCTGATGCACTGTGATAACTCCATACACACCTGGCAGGATCCTGATAATCTGTGAAAACCCCAGACACACCTGGCAGTGTCCTGATAAACTGTGAAACCCACATATGCACCTGGCAGGATCCTGATACACTGTGAAAACCCCATACACACCTGGCAGGATCCTGATACACTGTGAAAACCCCATACACACCTGGCAGGATCCTGATAAACTGTGAAACCCCATACACACCTGGCAGGATCCTGATACACTGTGAAACACACATGCACATCTGGAAGGATCCTGATGCACTGTGAAAACCCCATACACATCTGGCAGGATCCTGATGCACTGTGAAAACCTCATTCACATCTGGCAGGATCCTGATCCACTGTGAAGTCTCCATACACATCTGGCAGGATCCTGATACACTGTGAACACCCCGTACACACCTGGCAGGATCCTGATCCACAGTGAAACACCATTCACATCTGGCAGGTTCCTGATACGCAGTGAAATCCCATTCACATCTGGCAGGATCCTGATACACTGTGAAAACCCCAAAGACACCTGGCAGGATCCTGATACATTGTGAAAACCCCACACACGCCTGGCAGGATCTTGATCCACTGTGAAACCCCATACACACCTGGCAGGATCCTGATCCACTGTGAAAACACCATACACACTTGGCAGGATCCTGTTGCACTGTGAAAACCCCATACACACCTGGCAGGATCCTGATACACTGTGAAAACACCATACACTTCTGGCAGGATCTTGATCCACTGTATATACCCCATACACACCTGGCGGGATCCTGATAAACTGTGAAACCCCCATACACACCTGGCAGTATCCTGATCCACTGTGAAAACCCCATACACGCCTGGCAGGATCCTGGTAAACTGTGAAACCCCATACACACGATGCAGGATCCTGATACACTGTGAAACACACATGCACATCTGGAAGGATCCTGATGCACTGTGAAAACCCCATACACATCTGGCAGGATCCTGATGCACTGTGAAAACCTCATTCACATCTGGCAGGATCCTGATCCACTGTGAAATCTCCATACACACCTGGCAGGATCCTGATACATTGTGAAAACCCCATACACACCTGGCAGGAACCAGATAATCTGTGAAACCCCATACAGACGATGCAGGATCCTGATACACTGTGAAACACCCATACACAACTGGCAGTATCCTGATCCACTGTGAAATCTCCATACACATCTGGCAGGATCCTGCTCCACTGTGAAAACCCGTACACACCTGGCAGGATCCTGATCCACTGTGAAACCCCATTCACATCTGGCAGGATCCTGATAAACAGTGAAACCCACATACACACCTGGCATGATCCTGATATACTGTGTAAAACCATACACACCAAGCAGGATCCTGATAAACTGTGAAACCCACATACACACCTGGCAGGATCCTGATACACTGTGAAATCCCCAAACACACCAGGCAGGATCCTGATCCACTGTGAAAACCCCATACACACCTGGCAGGATCCTGATACACTGTAAAAACCCCATGCACCCCTGGCAGGATCCTGATAAACTGTGAAACCCCATACACACCTGGCAGGATCCTGATCCACTGTATATATACCCCATACACATGTGGAAGCAAACTGATGGACTGTGAAAACCCCATACACATCTGACAGGATCCTGATGCACTGTGAAAACCACATTCACATCTGGCAGGATCCTGATAAACTGTGAAACCCACATGCACACCAGGCAGGATCCTGATAAACTGTGAACCCCCCATACACACCTGGCAGGATCCTGATAATCTGTGAAAACCCCAGACACACCTGGCAGTGTCCTGATAAACTGTGAAACCCACATATACACCTGGCAGGATCCTGATACACTGTGAAAACCCCATACACACATGGCAGGATCCTGATACACTGTGAAAACCCCATACACACCTGGCAGGATCCTGGTAAACTGTGAAACCCCGTACACACGATGCAGGATCCTGATACACTGTGAAACACACATGCACATCTGGAAGGATCCTGATGCACTGTGAAAACCCCATACACATCTGGCAGGATCCTGATGCACTGTGAAAACCTCATTCACATCTGGCAGGATCCTGATACACTGTGAAATCTCCATACACATCTGGCAGGATCCTGATACTCTGTGAAAACCCCGTACACTCCTGGCAGGATCCTGATCCACTGTGAAACACCATTCACATCTGGCAGGATACTGATACGCAGTGAAATCCCATTCACATCTGGCAGGATCCTGATACACTGTGAAAACCCCATACACCCCTGGCAGGATCCTGATAAACTGTGAAACCCCATACACACCTGGCAGGATCCTGATCCACTGTATATATACCCCATACACATCTGGAAGCAAACTGATGGACTGTGAAAACCCCATACACATCTGACAGGATCCTGATGCACTGTGAAAACCCCATTCACATCTGGCAGGATCCTGATAAACTGTGAAAACCCATACACATCTGGCAGGATCCTGATCCACTGTAAAATCTCCATACACATCTGGCAGGATCTTGATACACAGTGAAAACCCCGTACACACCTGGCAGGATCCTGATCCACTGTGAAATCCCATTCACATCTGGCAGGATCCTGATACACTGTGAAAACCCCGTACACCCCTGGCAGGATCCTGAAAAACTGTGAAACCCCATAAACACCTGGCAGGATCCTGATCCACTGTATATATACCCCATACACATCTGGAAGAAATTTGATGGACTGTGAAAACCCCATACACATCTGACAGGATCCTGATGCACTGTGAAAACCCCATTCACATCTGGCAGGATCCTGATAAACTGTGAAACCCACATACACACCTGGCAGGATCCTGATAATCTGTGAAAACCCCAGACACACCTGGCAGTGTCCTGATAAACTCTGAAACCCACATATACACCTGGCAGGATCCTGATACACTGCGAAAACCCCATACACACCTGGCAGGATCCTGATACACTGTGAAAACCCCATACACACCTGGCAGGATCCTGATAAACTGTGAAACCCCATACACACGATGCAGGATCCTGATGCACTGTGAAACACACATGCACATCTGGAAGGATCCTGATGCACTGTGAAAACCCCATACACATCTGGCAGGATCCTGATGCATTTGAAAACCTCATTCACATCTGGCAGGATCCTGATCCACTGTGAAATCTCCATACACATCTGGCAGGATCCTGATACACTGTGAAAACCCCGTACACACCTGGCAGGATCCTGATCCACTGTGAAACACCATTCACATCTGGAAGGATCCTGAAACACAGTGAAACCCCATTAACATCTGGCAGGATCCTGAGACACTGTGAAACCCCATACACACCTGGCAGGATCCTGATACAGTGAGAAATCCCATACACACCTGGCAGGATCCTGATACACATTGAAACCCCCATGCACACCTGGCAGGATCCTGATCCACTGTGAAAACCCCATACACGCCTGGCAGGACCTTGATAAACTGTGAACACCCCATACACACCTGGCAGGATCCTGATACACTGCGAAATCCCTGACACACCTGGCAGGATCCTGATCCACTGTGAAAACCCCATACACACCTGGCAGTATCCTGATCCACTGTGAAAGCTCCGTGCACATCTGGCAGGATCCTGATTAACTGTGAAACCCACATACACACCTGGCAGGATCCTCAACCACTGTGAAAACCCATACACACCAAGCAGGATCCTGATAAACTGTGAAACCCACATACACACCTGACAGGATCCTGATAGTCTGTGAAATCCCCATACACACCAGGCAGGATGCTGATAAACTGTGAAACCCACATGCACACCTGGCAGGATCCTGATACACTGTGAAAACCCCATACACACCTGGCAGGATC
Organism: Heterodontus francisci; assembly: GCF_036365525.1. Taxonomy (NCBI): domain Eukaryota; kingdom Metazoa; phylum Chordata; class Chondrichthyes; order Heterodontiformes; family Heterodontidae; genus Heterodontus; species Heterodontus francisci. The sequence goes on along the minus strand of NW_027141112.1, from coordinate 1,070,392 downwards.
CTGATACACTGTGAAAACCCCAAACACCCCTGGCAGGATCCTGATACACTGTGAAAACCCCATACACACCTGGCTGGATTCTGATCCACTGTATATATACCCCATACACATCTGGAAGCAAACTGATGGACTGTGAAAACCCCATACATATCTGACAGGATCCTGATGCACTGTTAAAAACCCATTCACATCTGGCAGGATCCTGATAAACTGTGAAACCCACATACACACCAGGCAGGATCCTGATAAACTGTGAAACCCCCATACATACCTGGCAGGATACTGATAATCTGTGAAAACCCCAGACACACCTGACAGTGTCCTGATACACTGAGAAATCCCCATACACACCAGGCAGGATGCTGATAAACTGTGAAACCCACATGCACAGCTGGCAGGATCCTGATACACTGTGAAAACCCCATACACACCTGGCAGGATCCTGATACACTGTGAAAACCCCATACACACCTGGCAGGATCCTGATAAACTGTGAAACCCCATACACACCTGGCTGGATTCTGATCCACTGTATATATACCCCATACACATCTGGAAGCAAACTGATGGACTCTGAAAACCCCATACACATCTGACAGGATCCTGATGCACTGTGAAAACCCCATTCACATCTGGCAGGATCCTGATAAACTGTGAAACCCACATACACACCAGGCAGGATCCTGATAAACTGTGAAACCCCCATACATACCTGGCAGGATCCTGATAATCTGTGAAAACCCCAGACACACCTGGCAGTGGCATGATAAACTGTGAAACCCTCATATACACCTGGCAGGATCCTGATACACTGCGAAAACCCCATACACACCTGGCAGGATCCTGATACACTGTGAAAACCCCATACACACCTGGCAGGATCCTGATAAACTGTGAAACCCCATACACACGATGCAGGATCCTGATACACTGTGAAACACACATGCACATCTGGAAGGATCCTGATGCACTGTGAAAACCCCATACACATCTGGCAGGATCCTGATGCACTGTGAAAACCTCATTCACATCTGGCAGGATCCTGATCCACTGTGAAATCTCCATACACATCTGGCAGGATCCTGATACACTGTGAAAACCCCGTACACACCTGGCAGGATCCTGATCCACTGTGAAACACCATTCACATCTGGCAGGATCCTGATACGCAGTGAAACCACATTCACATCTGGCAGGATCCTGAGACACTGTGAAACCCCATACACACCTGGCAGGATCCTGATACACTGAGAAACCCCATACACACCTGGCAGGATCCTGATACACAGTGAAAGCCCCATGCACACCTGGCAGGATCCTGATACACTGTGAAAAGCCTATACACGCCTGGCAGGACCTTGACAAACTGTGAACACCCCATACACACCTGGCAGGATCCTGATACACTGTGAAATCCCTGACACACCTGTCAGGATCCTGATCCACTGTGAAAACCCCATACACACCTGGCAGTATCCTGATCCACTGTGAAAGCTCCATACACATCTGGCAGGATCCTGATCCACTGTGAAAACCCGTACACACCTGTCAGGATCCTGATCCACTGTGAAACCCACATACACACCTGGCAGGATCCTCATCCACTGTGAAAACCCAAACACACCAAGCAGGATCCTGATAAACTGTGAAACCCACATACACACCTGGCAGGATCCTGATACACTGTGAAATCCCCATACACACCAGGCAGGATCCTGATAATCTGTGAAAACCCCAGACACACCTGGCAGTGTCCTGATAAACTGTGAAACCCACATATACACCTGGCAGGATCCTGATACACTGCAAAAACCCCATACACACCTGGCAGGATCCTGATACACTGTGAAAACCCCATACACACCTGGCAGGATCCTGATAAACTGTGAAACCCCATACACACGATGCAGGATCCTGATACACTGTGAAACACACATGCACATCTGGAAGGATCCTGATGCACTGTGAAAACCCCATACACATCTGGCAGTATCCTGATGCACTGTGAACACCTCATTCACATCTGGCAGGATCCTGATCCACTGTGAAATCTCCATACACATCTGGCAGGATCCTGATACACTGTGAAAACCCCGTACACACCTGGCAGGATCCTGATCCACTGTGAAACACCATTCACATCTGGCAGGATCCTGATACGCAGTGAAACCCCATTCACATCTGGCAGGATCCTGAGACACTGTGAAACCCCATACACACCTGGCAGGATCCTGATACACAGTGAAACCCCCTTGCACACCTGGCAGGATCCTGATCCACTGTGAAAACCCCATACACGCCTGGCAGGACCTTGATAAACTGTGAACACCCCATACACACCTGGCAGGATCCTGATACACTGTGAAATCCCTGACTCACCTTTCAGGATCCTGATCCACTGTGAAAACCCCATACACACCTGGCAGTATCCTGATGCACTGTGAAAGCTCCATACACATCTGTCAGGATCCTGATCCACTGTGAAAACCCGTACACACCTGGCAGGATCCTGATCCACTGTGAAACCCCATTCACATCTGGCAGGATGCTGATAAACTGTGAAACCCACATACACTCCTGGCAGGATCCTCATCCACTGTGAAAACCCATACACACCAAGCAGGATCCTGATAAACTGTGAAACCCACATACACACCTGGCAGGATCCTGATACATAGTGAAATCCCCATACACACCAGGCAGGATGCTGATAAACTGTGAAACCCACATGCACACCTGGCAGGATCCTGATACACTGTGAAAACCCCATACACACCTGGCAGGATCCTGATACACTGTGAAAACCCCATACACCCCTGGCAGGATCCTGATAAACTGTGAAACCCCATACACACCTGGCTGGATTCTGATCCACTGTATATATACCCCATACACATCTGGAAGCAAACTGATGGACTGTGAAAACCCCATACACATCTGACAGGATCCTGATGCACTGTGAAAACCCCATTCACATCTGGCAGGATCCTGATAAACTGTGAAATCCACATACACACAAGGTAGGATCCTGATAAACTGTGAAACCCCCATACACACCTGGCAGGATCCTGATAATCTGTGAAAACCCCAGACACACCAGGCAGTGTCCTGATAAACTGTGAAACCCACATACACACCTGGCAGTACCCTGATACACTGTGAAAACCCCATACACACCTGGCAGGATCCTGATACACTGTGAAAACCCCATACACACCTGGCAGGAACCAGATAAACTGTGAAACCCCATAAAGACGATGCAGGATCCTGATACACTGTGAAACACCCATACACACCTGGCAGGATCCTGATAATCTGTGAAAACCCCAGACACACCTGGCAGTGTCCTGATAAACTGTGAAAACCACATATACACCTGGCAGCATCCTGATACAGTGTGAAAACCCCATACACACCTGGCAGGATCCTGATACACTGTGAAAACCCCATACACACCTGGCAGGATCCTGATAAACTGTGAAACCCCACACACACGATGCAGGATCCTGATACACTGTGAAACACACATGCACATCTGGAAGGATCCTGATGCACTGTGAAAACCCCATACACATCTGGCAGGATCCTGATGCACTGTGAAAACCTCATTCACATCTGGCAGGATCCTGATCCACTGTGAAATCTCCATACACATCTGGCAGGATCCTGATACACTGTGAAAACCCCGTACACACCTGGCAGGATCCTGATCCACTGTGAAACACCATTCACATCTGGCAGGATCCTGATACGCAGTGAAATCCCATTCACATCTGGCAGGATCCTGATACACTGTGAAAACCCCATACACACCTGGCAGGATCCTGATAAACTGTGAAACCCCATACACACCTGGCAGGATCCTGATCCACTGTATATATACCTCATGCACATCTGGAAGCAAACTGATGCACTGTGAAAACCCCATACACATCTGACAGGATCCTGATGCACTGTGATAACTCCATACACACCTGGCAGGATCCTGATAATCTGTGAAAACCCCAGACACACCTGGCAGTGTCCTGATAAACTGTGAAACCCACATATGCACCTGGGAGGATCCTGATACACTGTGAAATCTCCATGCACATCTGGCAGGTTCCTGATCCACTGTGAAAACCCGTACACACCTGGCAGGATCCTGATCCACTGTGAAACCCCATTCACATCTGGCAGGATCCTGATAAACTGTGAAACCCACATACACACCTGGCAGGATCCTGATCCACTGTGAAAACCCATACACACCAAGCAGGTTCCTGATAAACTGTGAAACCCACATACACACCAGGCAGGATCCTGATAAACTGTGAAACCCCCAAACACACCTGGCAGGATCCTGATAATCTTTGAAAACCCCAGACACACATGGCAGTGTCCTGATAAACTGTGAAACCCACATACACACCTGGCAGGATCCTGATACACTGTGAAAACCCCATACACACCTGGCAGGATCCTGATACACTGTGAAAACCCCATACACACTTGGCAGGAACCAGATAAACTGTGAAACCCCATACAGACGATGCAGGATCCTGATACACTGTGAAACACCCATACACACCTGGCAGTATCCTGATCCACTGTGAAATCTCCATACACATCTGGCAGGATCCTGATCCACTGTGAAAACCCGTACACACCTGGCAGGATCCTGATCCACTGTGAAGCCCCATTCAGATCTGGCAGGATCCTGACAAACTGTGAAACCCACATACACACCTGGCAGGATCCTGATCCACTGTGAAAACCCATACACACCAAGCAGGATCCAGATAAACTGTGAAACCCACATACACACCTGGCAGGATCCTGATACACTGTGAAATCCCCAAACACACCAGGCAGGATGCTGATAAACTGTGAAACCCACATACACACCTGGCAGGATCCTGATACACTGTGAAAACCCCATACACACCTGGCAGGATCCTGATACACTGTGAAAACCCCATGCATGCCTGGCAGGATCCTGATAAACTGTGAAACCCCATACACACCAGGCTGGATCCTGATCCACTGTATATATACCCCATACACATCTGGAAGCAAACTGATGGACTGTGAAAACCCCATACACATCTGACAGGATCCTGATGCACTGTGAAAACCCCATTCACATATGGCAGGATCCTGATAAACTGGGAAACCCACAGACACACCAGGCAGGATGCTGATAAACTGTGAAACCCCCATACACACCTGGCAGGATCCTGATAATCTGTGAAAACCCCAGACATACCTGGCAGTGTCCTGATAAACTGTGAAAACCACATATACACCTGGCAGCATCCTGATACAGTGTGAAAACCCCATACACACCTGGCAGGATCCTGATACACTGTGAAAACCCCATACACACCTGGCAGGATCCTGATAAACTGTGAAACCCCATACACACGATGCAGGATCCTGATACACTGTGAAACACACATGCACATCTGGAAGGATCCTGATGCACTGTGAAAACCCCATACACATCTGGCAGGATCCTGATGCACTGTGAAAACCTCATTCACATCTGGCAGGATCCTGATCCACTGTGAAATCTCCATACACATCTGGCAGGATCCTGATACACTGTGAAAACCCCGTACACACCTGGCAGGATCCTGATCCACTGTGAAACACCATTCACATCTGGCAGGATCCTGATACGCAGTGAAATCCCATTCACATCTGGCAGGATCCTGATACACTGTGAAAACCCCATACACACCTGGCAGGATCCTGATAAACTGTGAAACCCCATACACACCTGGCAGGATCCTGATCCACTGTATATATACCTCATGCACATCTGGAAGCAAACTGATGCACTGTGAAAACCCCATACACATCTGACAGGAACCTGATGCACTGTGATAACTCCATACACACCTGGCAGGATCCTGATAATCTGTGAAAACCCAGACACACCTGGCAGTGTCCTGATAAACTGTGAAACCCACATATGCACCTGGGAGGATCCTGATACACTGTGAAAACCCCATACACACCTGGCAGGATCCTGATACACTGTGAAACCCCATACACACGATGCAGGATCCTGATACACTGTGAAACACTCATGCACATCTGGAAGGATCCTGATGCACTGTGAAAACCCCATACACATCTGGCAGGATCCTGATGCACTGTGAAAACCTCATTCACATCTGGCAGGATCCTGATCCACTGTGAAATCTCCATACACATCTGGCAGGATCCTGATACACTGTCAAAACCCCGTACACACCTGGCAGGATCCTGATCCACTGTGAAACACCATTCACATCTGGCAGGATCCTGATACGCAGTGAAATCCCATTCACATATGGCAGGATCCTGATACACTGTGAAAACCCCATACACACCTGGCAGGATCCTGATAAACTGTGAAACCCCATACACACCTGGCAGGATCCTGATCCACTGTATATATACCTCATACACATCTGGAAGCAAACTGATGGACTGTGAAAACCCCATACATATCTGACAGGATCCTGATGCACTGTGATAACTCCATACACACCTGGCAGGATCCTGATAATCTGTGAAAACCCCAGACACACCTGGCAGTGTCCTGATAAACTGTGAAACCCACATATGCACCTGGCAGGATCCTGATACACTGTGAAAACCCCATACACACCTGGCAGGATCCTGATACACTGTGAAAACCCCATACACACCTGGCAGGATCCTGATAAACTGTGAAACCCCATACACACCTGGCAGGATCCTGATACACTGTGAAACACACATGCACATCTGGAAGGATCCTGATGCACTGTGAAAACCCCATACACATCTGGCAGGATCCTGATGCACTGTGAAAACCTCATTCACATCTGGCAGGATCCGGATCCACTGTGAAGTCTCCATACACATCTGGCAGGATCCTGATACACTGTGAACACCCCGTACACACCTGGCAGGATCCTGATCCACAGTGAAACACCATTCACATCTGGCAGGTTCCTGATACGCAGTGAAATCCCATTCACATCTGGCAGGATCCTGATACACTGTGAAAACCCCAAAGACACCTGGCAGGATCCTGATACATTATGAAAACCCCACACACGCCTGGCAGGATCTTGATCCACTGTGAAACCCCATACACACCTGGCAGGATCCTGATCCACTGTGAAAACACCATACACACTTGGCAGGATCCTGTTGCACTGTGAAAACCCCATACACACCTGGCAGGATCCTGATACACTGTGAAAACACCATACACTTCTGGCAGGATCTTGATCCAATGTATATACCCCATACACACCTGGCGGGATCCTGATAAACTGTGAAACCCCCATACACACCTGGCAGGATCCTGATATACTGTGAAAACCCATACACACCTGGCAGGATCCTGATATACTGCGAAACCCCCATACACACCTGGCAGGAGCCTGATGCACTGTGAAATCCCCGTACACACCTGGCAGATTCCTGATGCACAGTGAAACCCCGTTCAGTTCTGGCTGGATCCTGATACACAGTGAAACCCCAGTCACATCTGGCAGGATCCTGATAATCTGTGAAACTCACATACACACCTGGCAGGATCCTGATAAACCGTTAAACCCCCATACACACCTGTCAGGATCCTGATAAACTGTGAAAACCCCAGACACACCTGGCAGGATCCTGATGGACTGTGAAAACCCCAAACACACCTGGCAGGATCCTGATACACTGTGAAAACCCCACACACACCTGGCAGGATCCTGATCCACTGAGAAAACCCCATACACACCTGGCAGGATCGTGATCCACTGTGAAAACCCCATACACACTTGGCAGGATCCTGATACACTGTGTAAACCGCATACACACCTGGCAGGATCCTGCTACACTGTGCAAACACCATACACACCTGGCAGGATCCTGATCCACTGTACATATACCCCATACGCACCTGGCAGGATGCTGAAAAACTGTAAATCCCCCATACACACCTGGCAGGATCCTCATAAACAGTGAAACCCCCATACACACCTGGCAGGATCCTGATATACTGTGAAACCCCATACACACCTGGCCGGATCCTGATATACTGTGAAACCCCCATACACACCTGGCAGTATCCTGATATACTGTGAAACCCCATACACACCTGGCAGGATCCTGATATACTGTGAAACCCCCATACACACCTGGCAGGAGCCTGATATACTGTGAAATCCCCGTGCACACCTGGCAGGTTCCTGATGCACAGTAAAACCCCATTCACATCTGGCAGGATCCTGATACACAGTGAAACCCCCATACACACCTGGCAGGATCCTGATATACTGTGAAACCCCATACACACCTGGCAGGATCCTGATATACTGTGAATCCCCCATACACACCTGGCAGGAGCCTGATATACTGTGAAATCCCCGTGCACACCTGGCAGGTTCCTGATGCACAGTGAAACCCCATTCACATCTGGCAGGATCCTGATACACAGTGAAACCCCATTCACATCTGGCAGGGTCCTGAGACACTGTGAAACCCCATACACACCTGGCAGGATCCTGATACACTGAGAAACCCCATACACACCTGGCAGGATCCTGATACAAAGTGAAACCCCTATGCACATTTGGCAGGATCCTGATCCACTGTGAAAACCCCATACACGCCTGGCAGGACCTTGATAAACTGTGAACACCCCACACACACCTGGCAGGATCCTGATCCACTGTGAAATCCCCATACATACCTGGCAGTATCCTGATCCACTGTGAAATCTCCATGCACATCTGGCAGGATCCTGATCCACTGTGAAAACCCGTACACACCTGGCAGGATCCTGATCCACTGTGAAACCCCATTCACATCTGGCAGGATCCTGATAAACTGTGAAGCCCACATACACACCTGGCAGGATCCTGATCCACTGTGAAAACCCATACACACCAAGCAGGATCCTGATAAACTGTGAAACCCACATACACACCTGGCAGGATCCTGATACACTGTGAAATCCCCATACACACCAGGCAGGATGCTGATAAACTGTGAAACCCAGATACACACCTGGCAGGATCCTGATCCACTGTGAAAACCCATACACACCTGGCAGGTTCCTGATACACTGTGAAACCCCATACACACCTGGCAGGATCCTGATACACTGTGAAAACCCGATAAACCCCTGGCAGGATCCTGATAAACTGTGAAACCCCATACACACCTGGCAGGATCCTGATCCACTGTAAATATACCCCATACACATCTGGACGCAAACTGATGGACTGTGAAAACCCCATAGACATCTGACAGGATTCTGATGCACTGTGAAAACCCCATTCACATCTGGCAGGATCCTGATAAACTGTGAAACCTACATACACACCAGGCAGGATCCTGATAAACTGTGAAACCCCCACACACACCTGGCAGGATCCTGATACACTGAGAAACCCCATACACACCTGGCAGGATCCTGATACAAAGTGAAACCCCTATGCACATTTGGCAGGATCCTGATCCACTGTGAAAACCCCATACACGCCTGGCAGGACCTTGATAAACTGTGAACACCCCACACACACCTGGCAGGATCCTGATCCACTGTGAAATCCCCATACATACCTGGCAGTATCCTGATCCACTGTGAAATCTCCATGCACATCTGGCAGGATCCTGATCCACTGTGAAAACCCGTACACACCTGGCAGGATCCTGATCCACTGTGAAACCCCATTCACATCTGGCAGGATCCTGATAAACTGTGAAGCCCACATACACACCTGGCAGGATCCTGATCCACTGTGAAAACCCATACACACCAAGCAGGATCCTGATAAACTGTGAAACCCACATACACACCTGGCAGGATCCTGATACACTGTGAAATCCCCATACACACCAGGCAGGATGCTGATAAACTGTGAAACCCAGATACACACCTGGCAGGATCCTGATCCACTGTGAAAACCCATACACACCTGGCAGGTTCCTGATACACTGTGAAACCCCATACACACCTGGCAGGATCCTGATACACTGTGAAAACCCGATAAACCCCTGGCAGGATCCTGATAAACTGTGAAACCCCATACACACCTGGCAGGATCCTGATCCACTGTAAATATACCCCATACACATCTGGAAGCAAACTGATGGACTGTGAAAACCCCATAGACATCTGACAGGATTCTGATGCACTGTGAAAACCCCATTCACATCTGGCAGGATCCTGATAAACTGTGAAACCCACATACACACCAGGCAGGATCCTGATAAACTGTGAAACCCCCACACACACCTGGCAGGATCCTGATACACTGTGAAAACCCCATACACACCTGGCAGGAACCAGATAAACTGTGAAACCCACATACACACCTGGCAGGATCCTGATACACTGTGAAAACCCCATACACACCTGGCAGGATCCTGATACACTGTGAAAACCCCATACACACCTGGCAGGAACCAGATAAACTGTGAAACCCCATACAGACGATCCAGGATCCAGATACACTGTGAAACACCCATACTCACCTGGCAGTATCCTGATCCACTGTGAAATCTCCATACACATCTGGCAGGATCCTGATCCACTGTGAAAACCCGTACACACCTGGCAGGATCCTGATCCACTGTGAAACCCCATTCACATCTGGCAGGATCCTGATAAACTGTGAAACCCACATACACACCTGGCAGGATCCTCATCCACTGTGAAAACCCATACACACCAACCAGGATCCTGATAAACTGTGAATCCCACATACACACCTGGCAGGATCCTGATACACTGTGAAATACCCATACACACCAGGCAGGATGCTCTTAAACTGTGAAGCCCACATACACACCTGGCAGGATCCTGATACACTGTGAAAACCCCACACACACCTGGCAGGATCCTGATCCAGTGAGAAAACCCCATACACACCTGGCAGGATCGTGATCCACTGTGAAAACCCCATACACACTTGGCAGGATCCTGATACACTGTGTAAACCGCATACACACCTGGCAGGATCCTGATACACTGTGAAAACACCATACACACCTGGCAGGATCCTGATCCACTGTACATATACCCCATACGCACCTGGCAGGATGCTGAAAAACTGTATATCCCCCATACACACCTGGCAGGATCCTCATAAACAGTGAAACCCCCATACACACCTGGCAGGATCCTGATATACTGTGAAACCCCATACACACCTGGCAAGATCCTGATATACTGTGAAACCCCCATACACACCTGGCAGGATCCTGATATTCTGTGAAACCCCATACACACCTGGCAGGATCCTGATATACTGTGAAACCCCCATACACACCTGGCAGGATCCTGATACACTGTGCAAACACCATACACACCTGGCAGGATCCTGATGGACTGTGAAAACCCCAAACACACCTGGCAGGATCCTGATACACTGTGAAAACCCCACACACACCTGGCAGGATCCTGATCCACTGAGAAAACCCCATACACACCTGGCAGGATCGTGATCCACTGTGAAAACCCCATACACACTTGGCAGGATCCTGATACACTGTGTAAACCGCATACACACCTGGCAGGATCCTGATACACTGTGCAAACACCATACACACCTGGCAGGATCCTGATCCACTGTACATATACCCCATACGCACCTGGCAGGATGCTGAAAAACTGTAAATCCCCCATACACACCTGGCAGGATCCTCATAAACAGTGAAACCCCCATACACACCTGGCAGGATCCTGATATACTGTGAAACCCCATACACACCTGGCCGGATCCTGATATACTGTGAAACCCCCATACACACCTGGCAGTATCCTGATATACTGTGAAACCCCATACACACCTGGCAGGATCCTGATATACTGTGAAACCCCCATACACACCTGGCAGGAGCCTGATATACTGTGAAATCCCCGTGCACACCTGGCAGGTTCCTGATGCACAGTAAAACCCCATTCACATCTGGCAGGATCCTGATACACAGTGAAACCCCCATACACACCTGGCAGGATCCTGATATACTGTGAAACCCCATACACACCTGGCAGGATCCTGATATACTGTGAATCCCCCATACACACCTGGCAGGAGCCTGATATACTGTGAAATCCCCGTGCACACCTGGCAGGTTCCTGATGCACAGTGAAACCCCATTCACATCTGGCAGGATCCTGATACACAGTGAAACCCCATTCACATCTGGCAGGGTCCTGAGACACTGTGAAACCCCATACACACCTGGCAGGATCCTGATACACTGAGAAACCCCATACACACCTGGCAGGATCCTGATACAAAGTGAAACCCCTATGCACATTTGGCAGGATCCTGAAACACTGTGAAAACCCCATACACGCCTGGCAGGACCTTGATAAACTGTGAACACCCCACACACACCTGGCAGGATCCTGATCCACTGTGAAATCCCCATACATACCTGGCAGTATCCTGATCCACTGTGAAATCTCCATGCACATCTGGCAGGATCCTGATCCACTGTGAAAACCCGTACACACCTGGCAGGATCCTGATCCACTGTGAAACCCCATTCACATCTGGCAGGATCCTGATAAACTGTGAAGCCCACATACACACCTGGCAGGATCCTGATCCACTGTGAAAACCCATACACACCAAGCAGGATCCTGATAAACTGTGAAACCCACATACACACCTGGCAGGATCCTGATACACTGTGAAATCCCCATACACACCAGGCAGGATGCTGATAAACTGTGAAACCCAGATACACACCTGGCAGGATCCTGATCCACTGTGAAAACCCATACACACCTGGCAGGTTCCTGATACACTGTGAAACCCCATACACACCTGGCAGGATCCTGATACACTGTGAAAACCCGATAAACCCCTGGCAGGATCCTGATAAACTGTGAAACCCCATACACACCTGGCAGGATCCTGATCCACTGTAAATATACCCCATACACATCTGGACGCAAACTGATGGACTGTGAAAACCCCATAGACATCTGACAGGATTCTGATGCACTGTGAAAACCCCATTCACATCTGGCAGGATCCTGATAAACTGTGAAACCTACATACACACCAGGCAGGATCCTGATAAACTGTGAAACCCCCACACACACCTGGCAGGATCCTGATACACTGAGAAACCCCATACACACCTGGCAGGATCCTGATACAAAGTGAAACCCCTATGCACATTTGGCAGGATCCTGATCCACTGTGAAAACCCCATACACGCCTGGCAGGACCTTGATAAACTGTGAACACCCCACACACACCTGGCAGGATCCTGATCCACTGTGAAATCCCCATACATACCTGGCAGTATCCTGATCCACTGTGAAATCTCCATGCACATCTGGCAGGATCCTGATCCACTGTGAAAACCCGTACACACCTGGCAGGATCCTGATCCACTGTGAAACCCCATTCACATCTGGCAGGATCCTGATAAACTGTGAAGCCCACATACACACCTGGCAGGATCCTGATCCACTGTGAAAACCCATACACACCAAGCAGGATCCTGATAAACTGTGAAACCCACATACACACCTGGCAGGATCCTGATACACTGTGAAATCCCCATACACACCAGGCAGGATGCTGATAAACTGTGAAACCCAGATACACACCTGGCAGGATCCTGATCCACTGTGAAAACCCATACACACCTGGCAGGTTCCTGATACACTGTGAAACCCCATACACACCTGGCAGGATCCTGATACACTGTGAAAACCCGATAAACCCCTGGCAGGATCCTGATAAACTGTGAAACCCCATACACACCTGGCAGGATCCTGATCCACTGTAAATATACCCCATACACATCTGGAAGCAAACTGATGGACTGTGAAAACCCCATAGACATCTGACAGGATTCTGATGCACTGTGAAAACCCCATTCACATCTGGCAGGATCCTGATAAACTGTGAAACCCACATACACACCAGGCAGGATCCTGATAAACTGTGAAACCCCCACACACACCTGGCAGGATCCTGATACACTGTGAAAACCCCATACACACCTGGCAGGAACCAGATAAACTGTGAAACCCACATACACACCTGGCAGGATCCTGATACACTGTGAAAACCCCATACACACCTGGCAGGATCCTGATACACTGTGAAAACCCCATACACACCTGGCAGGAACCAGATAAACTGTGAAACCCCATACAGACGATCCAGGATCCAGATACACTGTGAAACACCCATACACACCTGGCAGTATCCTGATCCACTGTGAAATCTCCATACACATCTGGCAGGATCCTGATCCACTGTGAAAACCCGTACACACCTGGCAGGATCCTGATCCACTGTGAAACCCCATTCACATCTGGCAGGATCCTGATAAACTGTGAAACCCACATACACACCTGGCAGGATCCTCATCCACTGTGAAAACCCATACACACCAACCAGGATCCTGATAAACTGTGAATCCCACATACACACCTGGCAGGATCCTGATACACTGTGAAATACCCATACACACCAGGCAGGATGCTCTTAAACTGTGAAGCCCACATACACACCTGGCAGGATCCTGATACACTGTGAAAACCCCACACACACCTGGCAGGATCCTGATCCAGTGAGAAAACCCCATACACACCTGGCAGGATCGTGATCCACTGTGAAAACCCCATACACACTTGGCAGGATCCTGATACACTGTGTAAACCGCATACACACCTGGCAGGATCCTGATACACTGTGAAAACACCATACACACCTGGCAGGATCCTGATCCACTGTACATATACCCCATACGCACCTGGCAGGATGCTGAAAAACTGTAAATCCCCCATACACACCTGGCAGGATCCTCATAAACAGTGAAACCCCCATACACACCTGGCAGGATCCTGATATACTGTGAAACCCCATACACACCTGGCAAGATCCTGATATACTGTGAAACCCCCATACACACCTGGCAGGATCCTGATATTCTGTGAAACCCCATACACACCTGGCAGGATCCTGATATACTGTGAAACCCCCATACACACCTGGCAGGATCCTGATACACTGTGCAAACACCATACACACCTGGCAGGATCCTGATGGACTGTGAAAACCCCAAACACACCTGGCAGGATCCTGATACACTGTGAAAACCCCACACACACCTGGCAGGATCCTGATCCACTGAGAAAACCCCATACACACCTGGCAGGATCGTGATCCACTGTGAAAACCCCATACACACTTGGCAGGATCCTGATACACTGTGTAAACCGCATACACACCTGGCAGGATCCTGATACACTGTGCAAACACCATACACACCTGGCAGGATCCTGATCCACTGTACATATACCCCATACGCACCTGGCAGGATGCTGAAAAACTGTAAATCCCCCATACACACCTGGCAGGATCCTCATAAACAGTGAAACCCCCATACACACCTGGCAGGATCCTGATATACTGTGAAACCCCATACACACCTGGCCGGATCCTGATATACTGTGAAACCCCCATACACACCTGGCAGTATCCTGATATACTGTGAAACCCCATACACACCTGGCAGGATCCTGATATACTGTGAAACCCCCATACACACCTGGCAGGAGCCTGATATACTGTGAAATCCCCGTGCACACCTGGCAGGTTCCTGATGCACAGTAAAACCCCATTCACATCTGGCAGGATCCTGATACACAGTGAAACCCCCATACACACCTGGCAGGATCCTGATATACTGTGAAACCCCATACACACCTGGCAGGATCCTGATATACTGTGAATCCCCCATACACACCTGGCAGGAGCCTGATATACTGTGAAATCCCCGTGCACACCTGGCAGGTTCCTGATGCACAGTGAAACCCCATTCACATCTGGCAGGATCCTGATACACAGTGAAACCCCATTCACATCTGGCAGGGTCCTGAGACACTGTGAAACCCCATACACACCTGGCAGGATCCTGATACACTGAGAAACCCCATACACACCTGGCAGGATCCTGATACAAAGTGAAACCCCTATGCACATTTGGCAGGATCCTGAAACACTGTGAAAACCCCATACACGCCTGGCAGGACCTTGATAAACTGTGAACACCCCACACACACCTGGCAGGATCCTGATCCACTGTGAAATCCCCATACATACCTGGCAGTATCCTGATCCACTGTGAAATCTCCATGCACATCTGGCAGGATCCTGATCCACTGTGAAAACCCGTACACACCTGGCAGGATCCTGATCCACTGTGAAACCCCATTCACATCTGGCAGGATCCTGATAAACTGTGAAGCCCACATACACACCTGGCAGGATCCTGATCCACTGTGAAAACCCATACACACCAAGCAGGATCCTGATAAACTGTGAAACCCACATACACACCTGGCAGGATCCTGATACACTGTGAAATCCCCATACACACCAGGCAGGATGCTGATAAACTGTGAAACCAAGATACACACCTGGCAGGATCCTGATCCACTGTGAAAACCCATACACACCTGGCAGGTTCCTGATACACTGTGAAACCCCATACACACCTGGCAGGATCCTGATACACTGTGAAAACCCGATAAACCCCTGGCAGGATCCTGATAAACTGTGAAACCCCATACACACCTGGCAGGATCCTGATCCACTGTAAATATACCCCATACACATCTGGACGCAAACTGATGGACTGTGAAAACCCCATAGACATCTGACAGGATTCTGATGCACTGTGAAAACCCCATTCACATCTGGCAGGATCCTGATAAACTGTGAAACCTACATACACACCAGGCAGGATCCTGATAAACTGTGAAACCCCCACACACACCTGGCAGGATCCTGATACACTGAGAAACCCCATACACACCTGGCAGGATCCTGATACAAAGTGAAACCCCTATGCACATTTGGCAGGATCCTGATCCACTGTGAAAACCCCATACACGCCTGGCAGGACCTTGATAAACTGTGAACACCCCACACACACCTGGCAGGATCCTGATCCACTGTGAAATCCCCATACATACCTGGCAGTATCCTGATCCACTGTGAAATCTCCATGCACATCTGGCAGGATCCTGATCCACTGTGAAACCCCATTCACATCTGGCAGGATCCTGATAAACTGTGAAGCCCACATACACACCTGGCAGGATCCTGATCCACTGTGAAAACCCATACACACCAAGCAGGATCCTGATAAACTGTGAAACCCACATACACACCTGGCAGGATCCTGATACACTGTGAAATCCCCATACACACCAGGCAGGATGCTGATAAACTGTGAAACCCAGATACACACCTGGCAGGATCCTGATCCACTGTGAAAACCCATACACACCTGGCAGGTTCCTGATACACTGTGAAACCCCATACACACCTGGCAGGATCCTGATACACTGTGAAAACCCGATAAACCCCTGGCAGGATCCTGATAAACTGTGAAACCCCATACACACCTGGCAGGATCCTGATCCACTGTAAATATACCCCATACACATCTGGAAGCAAACTGATGGACTGTGAAAACCCCATAGACATCTGACAGGATTCTGATGCACTGTGAAAACCCCATTCACATCTGGCAGGATCCTGATAAACTGTGAAACCCACATACACACCAGGCAGGATCCTGATAAACTGTGAAACCCCCACACACACCTGGCAGGATCCTGATACACTGTGAAAACCCCATACACACCTGGCAGGAACCAGATAAACTGTGAAACCCACATACACACCTGGCAGGATCCTGATACACTGTGAAAACCCCATACACACCTGGCAGGATCCTGATACACTGTGAAAACCCCATACACACCTGGCAGGAACCAGATAAACTGTGAGACCCCATACAGACGATCCAGGATCCAGATACACTGTGAAACACCCATACACACCTGGCAGTATCCTGATCCACTGTGAAATCTCCATACACATCTGGCAGGATCCTGATCCACTGTGAAAACCCGTACACACCTGGCAGGATCCTGATCCACTGTGAAACCCCATTCACATCTGGCAGGATCCTGATAAACTGTGAAACCCACATACACACCTGGCAGGATCCTCATCCACTGTGAAAACCCATACACACCAACCAGGATCCTGATAAACTGTGAATCCCACATACACACCTGGCAGGATCCTGATACACTGTGAAATACCCATACACACCAGGCAGGATGCTCTTAAACTGTGAAGCCCACATACACACCTGGCAGGATCCTGATACACTGTGAAAACCCCACACACACCTGGCAGGATCCTGATCCAGTGAGAAAACCCCATACACACCTGGCAGGATCGTGATCCACTGTGAAAACCCCATACACACTTGGCAGGATCCTGATACACTGTGTAAACCGCATACACACCTGGCAGGATCCTGATACACTGTGAAAACACCATACACACCTGGCAGGATCCTGATCCACTGTACATATACCCCATACGCACCTGGCAGGATGCTGAAAAACTGTAAATCCCCCATACACACCTGGCAGGATCCTCATAAACAGTGAAACCCCCATACACACCTGGCAGGATCCTGATATACTGTGAAACCCCATACACACCTGGCAGGATCCTGATATACTGTGAAACCCCCATACACACCTGGCAGGATCCTGATATTCTGTGAAACCCCATACACACCTGGCAGGATCCTGATATACTGTGAAACCCCCATACACACCTGGCAGGAGACTGATATACTGTGAAATCCCCGTGCACACCTGGCAGGTTCCTGATGCACAGTGAAACCCCATTCACATCTGGCAGGCTCCTGATACACAGTGAAACCCCATTCACATCTGGCAGGGTCCTGAGACACTGTGAAACCCCATACACACCTGGCAGGATCCTGATACACTGAGAAACCCCAAACACACCTGGCAGGATCCTGATACAAAGTGAAACCCCTATGCACATTTGGCAGGATCCTGATCCACTGTGAAAACCCCATACACGCCTGGCAGGACCTTGATAAACTGTGAACACTACACAAACACCTGGCAGGATCCTGATCCACTGTGAAATCCCTGACACACCTGGCAGGATCCTGATCCACTGTGAAAACCCCATACACACCTGGCAGTATCCTGATCCACTGTGAAATCTCCATGCACATCTGGCAGGATCCTGATCCACTGTGAAAACCCGTACACACCTGGCAGGATCCTGATCCACTGTGAAACCCCATTCACATCTGGCAGGATCCTGATAAACTGTGAAGCCCACATACGCACCTGGCAGGATCCTGATCCACTGTGAAAACCCATACACACCAAGCAGGATCCTGATAAGCTGTGAAACCCACATACACACCTGGCAGGATCCTGATACACTGTGAAATCCCCATACACACCAGGCAGGATGCTGATAAACTGTGAAACCCAGATACACAGCTGGCAGGTTCCTGATACACTGTGAAAACCCCATACACACCTGGCAGGATCCTGATACACTGTGAAAACCCGATAAACCCCTGGCAGGATCCTGATAAACTGTGAAACCCCATACACACCTGGCAGGATCCTGATCCACTGTAAATATACCCCATACACATCTGGAAGCAAACTGATGGACTGTGAAAACCCCATAGACATCTGACAGGATTCTGATGCACTGTGAAAACCCCATTCACATCTGGCAGGATCCTGATAAACTGTGAAACCCACATACACATCTGGCAGGATCCTGATAAACTGTGAAACCCCCATACACACCTGGCAGGATCCTGATACACTGTGAAAACCCCATACACACCTGGCAGGAAACAGATAAACTGTGAAACCCACATACACACCTGGCAGGATCCTGATACACTGTGAAAACCCCATACACACCTGGCAGGAACCAGATAAACTGTGAAACCCCAAACAGACGATGCAGGATCCAGATACACTGTGAAACACCCATACACACCTGGCAGTATCCTGATCCACTGTGAAATCTCCATACACATCTGGCAGGATCCTGATCCACTGTGAAAACCCGGACACACCTGGCAGGATCCTGATCCACTGTGAAACCCCATTCACATCTGGCAGGATCCTGATAAACTGTGAAACCCACATACACACCTGGCAGGATCCTCATCCACTGTGAAAACCCATACACACCAACCAGGATCCTGATAAACTGTGAATCCCACATACACACCTGGCAGGATCCTGATACACTGTGAAATACCCATACACACCAGGCAGGATGCTGATAAACTGTGAAACCCACATACACACCTGGCAGGATCCTGATACACTGTGAAAACCCCATACACACCTGGCAGGATCCTGATACACTGTGAAAACCCCATACACCCCTGGCAGGATCCTGATAAACTGTGCAACCCCGTACACAATTGGCAGGATCCTGATCCACTGTATATATACCCCATCCACATCTGGAAGCAAACTGATGGACTGTGAAAACCCCATACACATCTGACAGGATCCTGATGCACTGTGAAAACCCCATTCACATCTGGCAGGATCCTGATAAACTGTGAAACCCACATGCACACCAGGCAGGATCCTGATAAACTGTGAAACCCCCATACACACCTGGCAGGATCCTGATAATCTGTGAAAACCCCAGACACACCTGGCAGTGTCCTGATACACTGTGAAAACCTCAGACACACCTGGCAGGAACCTGATAAACTGTGAATCCCCATCCACACGATGCAGGATCCTGATACACTGTGAAACACCCATACACATCTGGAAGGATACTGATGCACTGTGAAAACCCAATACATATCTGGCAGGATCCTGATGCACGGTGAAAACCTCATTCACATCTGGCAGGATCCTGATACACTGTGAAAAACCCGTACACACCTGGCAGGATCCTGATCCGTTGTGAAACACCATTCACATCTGGCAGGATCCTGATACGCAGTGAAACCTCATTCACATCTGGCAGGATACTGATACACTGTGAAAACCCCATACACACATGGCAGGATCCTGATACACTGTGAAAACCCCTCACACACCTGGCAGGATCCTGAACCACTGCGAAATACCCATACACACCTGGCAGGAACCTGATCCACTGTGAAAACCCCATACAAACTTGGCAGGATCCTGATACACTGTGAAAACCCCATACACACCTGGCAGGATCCTGATCCACTGTGAAAACACCATACATACCTGGCAGGATCCTGATCCACTGTATATACCCCATACGCACCTGGCAGGATGCTGATAAACTGTGAAACAACCACACACACCTGGCGGGATCCTTATAAAATGTGAAACCCCCATACACACCTGGCAGGATCCTGATATACTTTGAAAACCCATACACACCTGGCAGGATCCTGATATACTGTGAAACCCCATACTCACCTGGCAGGAGCCTGATGCACTGTGAAATCCCCGTAAACACCTGGCAGGTTCCTGATGCACAGTGTAACCCCATTCACATCTGGCAGGATCCTGATACACAGTGAAACCCCATTCACATCTGGCAGGTTCCTGATACACTGTGAAACCCCATACACACCTGGCAGGATCCTGGTACACTGTGAAATCCCATACACACCTGGCAGGATCCTGATACACTGTGAAACCCCATACACACCTGGCAGGATCCTGATACACTGTGAAATCCCTGACACTCCTGGCAGGATCCTGATATACTGTGAAAATCCCATACACACCTGGCAGGATCCTGATCCACTGTGAAAACTCCATACACATCTGGCAGGATCCTGATCCACTGTGAAAACCCCGTACACACCTGGCAGGATCCTGATACACAGTGAAACCCCATTCACATCTGGCTGGATCCTGATACACTGTGAAACCCCATACACACCTGGCAGGATCCTGATACACTGTGAAACCCCATACACACCTGGCAGGATCCTGGTACACTGTGAAACCCCATACACACCTGGCAGGATCCTGATACACTGTGAAACCCCATACACACCTGGCAGGATCCTGATACACTGTGAAATCCCTGACACTCCTGGCAGGATCCTGATATACTGTGAAAATCCCATACACACCTTGCAGGATCCTGATCCACTGTGAAAACTCCATACACATCTGGCAGGATCCTGATCCACTGTGAAAACCCCGTACACACCTGGCAGGATCCTGAACCACCGTGAAACCCCATTCACATCTGGCAGGATCCTGATAATCTGTGAAACCCACATACACACCTGGCAGGATCCTGATGCACTGTGAAAACCCCATTCACATATGGCAGGATCCTGATAAACTGTGAAACCCACATACACACCTGGCAGGATCCTGATACACTGTGAAATCCCCATATGCACCAGGCAGGATGCTGATAATCTGTGAAACCCACATACACACCTGGCAGGATCCTGATACTCTGCGAAAACCCCATACACACCTGGCAGATCCTGATACACTGTGAAAACCCCATACACACCTGGCAGGATCCTGATAAACTGTGAAACCCCATACACACGATGCAGGATCCTGATACACTATGAAACACCCATACACATCTGGCAGGAACCTGATGGACTGTGAAAACCCCATACACATCTGGCAGGATCCTGATGCACTGTGAAAACCCCATTCACATCTGGCAGTATCCTGATAAACTGTGAAACCCACATGCACACCTGGCAGGATCCTGATAAACTGTGGAACCCCAAAACACACCTGGCAGGATCCTGATATACTGTGAAACCCCCTTACACACCTGGCAGGAGCCTGATGCACTGTGAAATCCCGTGCACACCTGGCAGGTTCCTGATGCACAGTGAAAATCCATTCACATCTGTCAGGATCCTGATCCACAGTGAATCCCCACTCACATCTGGCAGGATCCTGATACACTGTGAAACCCCATACACACCTGAAAGAATTCTGATACACATTGAAATCCCATACACACCTGGCAGGATCCTGATACACAGTGAAACCCCCATACACACCTGGCAGGATCCTGATCCACTGTGAAAACTCCATACACGCCTGGCAGCACCTTGATAAACTGTAAACACCCCATACACACCTGGCAGGATCCTGATCCACTGTGAAATCCCTGACACACCTGGCAGTATCCTGATCCACTGTGAAAACCCCATACACACCTGGCAGGATCCTGATCCACTGTGAAAACTCCATACACATCTGGCAGGATCCTGATCCACTGTGAAAACCCCGTACACACCTGGCAGGATCCTGATCCACTGTGAAACCCCATTCACATCTGGCAGGATGCTGATAAACTGTGAAACCCAAATACACACCTGGCAGGATACTGATCCACTGTGAAACCCCATACACACCAGGCAGGATCCTGATAATCTGTGAAACCCACATACACACCTGGCAGGACCCTGATACACTGTGAAATCCCCATACACACCTGGCAGGATCCTGAGACACTGTGAAAACCCCATACACACCTGGCAGGATCCTGATAAACTGTGAAACCCCATACACACGATGCAGGATCCTGATACACTGTGAAACACACATACACATCTGGAAGGATCCTGATGCACTGTGAAAACCCCATACACATCTGGCAGGATCCTGATGCACTGTGAAAACCTCATTCACATCTGGCAGGATCCTGATACACTGTGAAAACCCCGTACACACCTGGCCGGATCCTGACCCACTGTGAAACACCATTCACATCTGGCAGGATCCTGATACGCAGTGAAAACCCATTCACATCTGGCAGGATCCTGATACACTGTGAAAACCCCATACACACCTGGCAGGATCCTGATACACTGTGAAAACCCCAAACTCACCTGGCAGGATCTTGATCCACTGTGAAATCCCAAACACCCGGCAGGATCCTGATCCACTGTGAAAAACCCATACACACTTGGCAGGATCCTGTTACACTGTGAAAACCCCATATACACCTGGCAGGATCCTGATACACTGTGAAAACACCATACACATCTGGCAGGATCCTGATCCACTGTACATACCCCATACGCAACTGGCCAGATGCTGATAAACTGTGAAACTCCCATACACACATGGCGGGATCCTGATAAACTGTGAAACCCCCATACACACCTGGAAGGATCCTGATATACTGTGAAAGCCCATACACACCTGGCAGGATCCTGATATACTGTGAAACCCCCATACACACCTGGCAGGAGCCTGAAGCACTGTGAAATCCCCGTACACACCTGGCAGGTTCCTGATGCACAGTGAAACCCCATTCACATCTGGCAGGATCCTGATACACAGTGAAACCCCATTCACATCTGGCAGGAACCTGATAAACTGTGAAACCCCATGCACACGATGCTGAATCCTGATGCACTGTGAAACACCCATACACATCTGGAAGGATCCTGATGCACTGTGAAAACCCCATACACATCTGGCAGGATCCTGATGCACTGTGAAAACCTCATTCCATCTGGCAGTACCCGGATCCACTGTGAAATCTCCATACACATCTGGTAGGATCCTGTTACACTGTGAAAACCCCAAACACACCTGGCAGTATCCTGATACACTGTCAAAACACAATACACATATGGCAGGATCCTGATCCACTGTATATACCCCATACGCACCTGGCAGGATGCTGATAATCTGTGGAACTCCCATACACATCTGGCAGGAGCCTGATGCACTGTGAAATCCCCGTACACACCTGGCAGGTTCCTGATGCACAGTGAAACCCCATTCACATCTGGCAGGATCCTAATACACAGTGAAACCCCATTCACATCTGGCAGGAACCTGATAAACTGTGAAACCCCATACACACGATGCAGGATCCTGATACACTGTGAAACACCCATACACATCTGGAAGGATCCTGATGCACTGTGAAAACCTCATTCACATCTGGCAGTATCCGGATCCACTGTGAAATCTCCATACACATCTGGCAGGATCCTGATGCACTGTGAAAACCCCGTACACACCTGGCAGGATCCTGATCCACTGTGAAACACCATTCACATCTGGCAGGATCCTGATACGCAGTGAAAACCCATGCACATCTGGCAGGATCCTGATACACTGTGAAAACCCCATACATACCTGGCAGGATCCTGATACACTGTGAAAACCCCACACACACCTGGCAGGATCCTGATAGACTGTGAAAACCCCATACAAACCTGGCAGGATCCTGATCCACTGTGAAAACCCCATACACACTTGGCAGGATCCTGATACACAGTGAAAACCCCATACACACCTGGCAGGATCCTGATACACTGTGAAAACACCATACACACCTGGCAGGATCCTGATCCACTGTATATACCCCATCCGCACCTGGCAGGATGCTGATAAACTGTGAAACCCCCATACACACCGAGCGGGAACCTGATACACTGTGAAACCCCCAAACATACCTGGCAGGATCCTGATATACAGTGAAAACCCATACACACCTGGCAGGATCCTGATATACTGTGAAACACCCATACACACCTGGCAGGAGCCTGATGCACTGTGAAATCCCCGTACACACCTGGCAGGTTCCTGATGCACAGTGAAACCCCATTCACATCTGGCAGGATCCTGATACACAGTGAAACCCCATTCACATCTGGCTGGATCCTGATTCACTGTGAAACCCCATACACACCAGGCAGGATCCTGATACACTGTGAAACCCCATACACACCAGGCAGGGTCATGATACTCTGTGAAACCCCCATACACACCTGGCAGGATCGTGATCCACTGTGAAAACTCCATACACGCCTGGCAGGACCTTGATAAACTGGGAACACCCCATACACACCTGGCAGGATCCAGATACACTGTGAAATCCCTGACACTCCTGGCAGGATCCTGATCCACTGTGACAACCCCATACACACCTGGCAGGATACTGATCCACTGTGAAATCTCCATACACATCTGGCAGGATCCTGATCCACTGTGAAAAGCCCGTACACACCTGGCAGGATCCTGATCCACTGTGAAACCCACATCCAAACCTGGCAGGATCCTGATGCACTGTGAAATCCCCATACACACCAGGCAGGATGCTGATAGTCTTTGAAACCCACATGCACACCTGGCAGGATCCTGATACACTGTGAAAACCCCATACACACCTGGCCGGATCCTGATACACTGTGAAAACCCCGTACACGCCTGGCAGGATCCTGATCCAATGTGAAAAGCCCGTACACACCTGGCAGGATCCTGATCCACTGTGAAACCCACATCCAAACCTGGCAGGATCCTGATGCACTGTGAAATCCCCATACACACCAGGCAGGATGCTGATAATCTTTGAAACCCACATGCACATCTGGCAGGATCCTGATACACTGTGAAAACCCCATACACACCTGGCAGGATCCTGATAGACTGTGAAAACCTCATACACACCTGGCAGGATCCTGATCCACTGTGAAAACCCCATACACACTTGGCAGGATCCTTTTACACCGTAAAAACCCCATACGCACCTGGCAGGATCCTGATACACTGTGAAAACACCATACACATCTGGCAGGATCCTGATCCACTGCACATACCCCATACGCACCTGGCAGGATGCTGATAAACTGTGAAACTCCCATACACACATGGCGGGATCCTGATAAACTGTGAAACCCCCATACACACATGGCAGGATCCTGATATACTGTGAAAGCCCATACACACCTGGCAGGATCCTGATATACTGTGAAACCCCCATACACACCTGGCAGGAGCCTGATGCACTGTGAAATCCCCGTACACACCTGGCAGGTTCCTGATGCACGGTGAAACCCCATTCACATCTGGCAGGATCCTGTTGCACAGTGAAACCCCATTCACATCTGGCAGGAACCTGATAAACTGTGAAACCCCATGCACACGATGCTGAATCCTGATGCACGCTGAAACACCCATACACATCTGGAAGGATCCTGATGCACTGTGAAACACCCATACACATCTGGTAGGATCCTGTTACACTGTGAAAACCCCAAACACACCTGGCAGTATCCTGATACACTGTGAAAACACAATACACATATGGAAGGATCCTGATCCACTGTATATACCCCATACGCACCTGGCAGGATGCTGATAAACTGTGGAACCCCATACAGACGATGCAGGATCCAGATACACTGTGAAACACCCATACACACCTGGCAGTATCCTGATCCACTGTGAAATCTCCATACACATCTGGCAGGATCCTGATCCAATGTGAAAACCCGGACACACCTGGCAGGATCCTGATCCACTGTGAAACCCCATTCACATCTGGCAGGATCCTGATAAACTGTGAAACCCACATACACACCTGGCAGGATCCTCATCCACTGTGAAAACCCATACACACCAACCAGGATCCTGATAAACTGTGAATCCCACATACACACCTGGCAGGATCCTGATACACTGTGAAATACCCATACACACCAGGCAGGATGCTGATAAACTGTGAAACCCACATACACACCTGGCAGGATCCTGATACACTGTGAAAACCCCAAACACACCTGGCAGGATCCTGATACACTGTGAAAACCCCATACACCCCTGGCAGGATCCTGATAAACTGTGCAACCCCGTACACAATTGGCAGGATCCTGATCCACTGTATATATACCCCATCCACATCTGGAAGCAAACAGATGGACTGTGAAAACCCCATACACATCTGACAGGATCCTGATGCACTGTGAAAACCCCATTCACATCTGGCAGGATCCTGATAAACTGTGAAAACCCCAGACACACCTGGCAGTGTCCTGATAAACTGTGAAATCCACATACACACCTGGCAGGATCCTGATACCCTGTGAAAACCCCATACACTCCTGGCAGGATCCTGATACACTGTGAAAACTCCATACACACCTGGCAGGAAACAGATAAACTGTGAAACCCCATACACACGATGCAGGATCCTGATACACTGTGAATCACCCATACACATCTGGCAGGATCCTGATACACTGTGGAACACCATTCACATCTGGCTGGATCCTGATACGGAGTGAAACCCCATTCACATCTGCCAGGATCCTGATATACTGTGAAAACCCCATACACAACCGGCAGGATCCTGATACACTGTGAAAACCCCACACACACCTGGCAGGGTCCTGATCCACTGTGAAAACCCCATACACACCTGGCAGGATCCTGATCCACTGTATATACCCAATACGCACCTGGCAGGATGCTGATAAACTGTGAAACCCCCATACACACCTGGCGGGATCCTGATGCACTGTGAAATCCCGGTACACACCTGGCAGGTTCCTGATGCACAGTGAAACCCCATTCACATCTGGCAGGATCCTGATACACAGTGAAACCCCATTCACATCTGGCAGGATCCTGATATACTGTGAAACCCCCATACACACCTGGCAGGAGCCTGATGCACTGTGAAATCCCGGTACACACCTGGCAGGTTCCTGATGCACAGTGAAACCCCATTCACATCTGGCAGGATCCTGATACACAGTGAAACCCCATTCACATCTGGCAGGATCCTGATAAACTGTGAAACGCACATACACACCTGGCAGGATCCTGATAAACTGTGAAACCCACATACACAACTGGCAGGATCCTGATATACTGTGAATATCCCAGACACACCTGGAAGGAGCCTGATAATCAGTGAAACCCACATACACACCTGGCAGGATCCTGATACACTGTGAAAACCTCAGACACACCTGGCAGGAACCTGATAAACTGTGAATCCCCATCCACACGATGCAGGATCCTGATACACTGTGAAACACCCATACACATCTGGAAGGATACTGATGCACTGTGAAAACCCAATACATATCTGGCAGGATCCTGATGCACGGTGAAAACCTCATTCACATCTGGCAGGATCCTGATACACTGTGAAAAACCCGTACACACCTGGCAGGATCCTGATCCGTTGTGAAACACCATTCACATCTGGCAGGATCCTGATACGCAGTGAAACCTCATTCACATCTGGCAGGATACTGATACACTGTGAAAACCCCATACACACCTGGCAGGATCCTGATACACTGTGAAAACCCCTCACACACCTGGCAGGATCCTGAACCACTGCGAAATACCCATACACACCTGGCAGGATCCTGATCCACTGTGAAAACCCCATACAAACTTGGCAGGATCCTGATACACTGTGAAAACCCCATACACACCTGGCAGGATCCTGATCCACTGTGAAAACACCATACATACCTGGCAGGATCCTGATCCACTGTATATACCCCATACGCACCTGGCAGGATGCTGATAAACTGTGAAACAACCACACACACCTGGCGGGATCCTTATAAAATGTGAAACCCCCATACACACCTGGCAGGATCCTGATATACTTTGAAAACCCATACACACCTGGCAGGATCCTGATATACTGTGAAACCCCATACTCACCTGGCAGGAGCCTGATGCACTGTGAAATCCCCGTAAACACCTGGCAGGTTCCTGATGCACAGTGTAACACCATTCACATCTGGCAGGATCCTGATACACAGTGAAACCCCATTCACATCTGGCAGGTTCCTGATACACTGTGAAACCCCATACACACCTGGCAGGATCCTGGTACACTGTGAAATCCCATACACACCTGGCAGGATCCTGATACACTGTGAAACCCCATACACACCTGGCAGGATCCTGATACACTGTGAAATCCCTGACACTCCTGGCAGGATCCTGATATACTGTGAAAATCCCATACACACCTGGCAGGATCCTGATCCACTGTGAAAACTCCATACACATCTGGCAGGATCCTGATCCACTGTGAAAACCCCGTACACACCTGGCAGGATCCTGATACACAGTGAAACCCCATTCACATCTGGCTGGATCCTGATACACTGTGAAACCCCATACACACCTGGCAGGATCCTGATACACTGTGAAACCCCATACACACCTGGCAGGATCCTGATCCACTGTGAAAACCCCGTACACACCTGGCAGGATCCTGAACCACCGTGAAACCCCATTCACATCTGGCAGGATCCTGATAATCTGTGAAACCCACATACACACCTGGCAGGATCCTGATGCACTGTGAAAACCCCATACACACCTGGCAGGATCCTGATAAACTGTGAAACCCCATACACACGATGCAGGATCCTGATACACTATGAAACACCCATACACATCTGGAAGGAACCTGATGGACTGTGAAAACCCCATACACATCTGGCAGGATCCTGATGCACTGTGAAAACCCCATTCACATCTGGCAGTATCCTGATAAACTGTGAAACCCACATGCACACCTGGCAGGATCCTGATAAACTGTGGAACCCCAAAACACACCTGGCAGGATCCTGATATACTGTGAAACCCCCTTACACACCTGGCAGGAGCCTGATGCACTGTGAAATCCCGTGCACACCTGGCAGGTTCCTGATGCACAGTGAAAATCCATTCACATCTGTCAGGATCCTGATCCACAGTGAATCCCCACTCACATCTGGCAGGATCCTGATACACTGTGAAACCCCATACACACCTGAAGGAATTCTGATACACATTGAAATCCCATACACACCTGGCAGGATCCTGATACACAGTGAAACCCCCATACACACCTGGCAGGATCCTGATCCACTGTGAAAACTCCATACACGCCTGGCAGCACCTTGATAAACTGTAAACACCCCATACACACCTGGCAGGATCCTGATACACTGTGAAATCCCTGACACACCTGGCAGGTTCCTGATCCACTGTGAAAACCCCGTACACACCTGGCAGGATCCTGATCCACTGTGAAAACTCCATACACATCTGGCAGGATCCTGATCCACTGTGACAACCCCGTACACACCTGGCAGGATCCTGATTCACTGTGAAACCCCATTCACATCTGGCAGGATGCTGATAAACTGTGAAACCCAAATACACACCTGGCAGGATACTGATCCACTGTGAAACCCCATACACACCAGGCAGGATCCTGATAAACTGTGAAACCCACATACACACCTGGCAGGATCCTGATACACTGTGAAATCCCCATACACACCAGGCAGGATGCTGATAATCTGTGAAACCCACATACACACCTGGCAGGACCCTGATCCACTGTGAAAACCCCATACACACCTGGCAGGATCCTGATACACTGTGAAAACCCCATACACACCTGGCAGGATCCTGATAAACTGTGAAACCCCATACACACGATGCAGGATCCTGATACACTGTGAAACACACATACACATCTGGAAGGATCCTGATGCACTGTGAAAACCCCATACACATCTGGCAGGATCCTGATGCACTGTGAAAGCCTCATTCACATCTGGCAGGATCCTGATACACTGTGAAAACCCCGTACACACCTGGCCGGATCCTGACCCACTGTGAAACACCATTCACATCTGGCAGGATCCTGATACGCAGTGAAAACCCATTCACATCTGGCAGGATCCTGATACACTGTGAAAACCCCATACACACCTGGCAGGATCCTGATACACTGTGAAAACCCCAAACTAACCTGGCAGGATCTTGATCCACTGTGAAATCCCAAACACCCGGCAGGATCCTGATCCACTGTGAAAAACCCATACACACTTGGCAGGATCCTGTTACACTGTGAAAACCCCATATACACCTGGCAGGATCCTGATACACTGTGAAAACACCATACACATCTGGCAGGATCCTGATCCACTGTACATACCCCATACGCACCTGGCCGGATGCTGATAAACTGTGAAACTCCCATACACACATGGCGGGATCCTGATAAACTGTGAAACCCCCATACACACCTGGAAGGATCCTGATATACTGTGAAAGCCCATACACACCTGGCAGGATCCTGATATACTGTGAAACCCCCATACACACCTGGCAGGAGCCTGAAGCACTGTGAAATCCCCGTACACACCTGGCAGGTTCCTGATGCACAGTGAAACCCCATTCACATCTGGCAGGATCCTGATACACAGTGAAACCCCATTCACATCTGGCAGGAACCTGATAAACTGTGAAACCCCATGCACACGATGCTGAATCCTGATGCACTGTGAAACACCCATACACATCTGGAAGGATCCTGATGCACTGTGAAAACCCCATACACATCTGGCAGGATCCTGATGCACTGTGAAAACCTCATTCCATCTGGCAGTACCCGGATCCACTGTGAAATCTCCATACACATCTGGTAGGATCCTGTTACACTGTGAAAACCCCAAACACACCTGGCAGTATCCTGATACACTGTCAAAACACAATACACATATGGCAGGATCCTGATCCACTGTATATACCCCATACGCACATGGCAGGATGCTGATAATCTGTGGAACTCCCATACACATCTGGCAGGAGCCTGATGCACTGTGAAATCCCCGTACACACCTGGCAGGTTCCTGATGCACAGTGAAACCCCATTCACATCTGGCAGGATCCTAATACACAGTGAAACCCCATTCACATCTGGCAGGAACCTGATAAACTGTGAAACCCCATACACACGATGCAGGATCCTGATACACTGTGAAACACCCATACACATCTGGAAGGATCCTGATGCACTGTGAAAACCTCATTCACATCTGGCAGTATCCGGATCCACTGTGAAATCTCCATACACATCTGGCAGGATCCTGATGCACTGTGAAAACCCCGTACACACCTGGCAGGATCCTGATCCACTGTGAAACACCATTCACATCTGGCAGGATCCTGATACGCAGTGAAAACCCAGGCACATCTGGCAGGATCCTGATACACTGTGAAAACCCCATACATACCTGGCAGGATCCTGATACACTGTGAAAACCCCACACACACCTGGCAGGATCCTGATAGACTGTGAAAACCCCATACAAACCTGGCAGGATCCTGATCCACTGTGAAAACCCCATACACACTTGGCAGGATCCTGATACACAGTGAAAACCCCATACACACCTGGCAGGATCCTGATACACTGTGAAAACACCATACACACCTGGCAGGATCCTGATCCACTGTATATACCCCATCCGCACCTGGCAGGATGCTGATAAACTGTGAAACCCCCATACACACCGAGCGGGAACCTGATACACTGTGAAACCCCCAAACATACCTGGCAGGATCCTGATATACAGTGAAAACCCATACACACCTGGCAGGATCCTGATATACTGTGAAACACCCATACACACCTGGCAGGAGCCTGATGCACTGTGAAATCCCCGTACACACCTGGCAGGTTCCTGATGCACAGTGAAACCCCATTCACATCTGGCAGGATCCTGATACACAGTGAAACCCCATTCACATCTGGCTGGATCCTGATTCACTGTGAAACCCCATACACACCAGGCAGGATCCTGATACACTGTGAAACCCCATACACACCAGGCAGGGTCATGATACTCTGTGAAAACCCCATACACACCTGGCAGGATCGTGATCCACTGTGAAAACTCCATACACGCCTGGCAGGACCTTGATAAACTGGGAACACCCCATACACACCTGGCAGGATCCAGATACACTGTGAAATCCCTGACACTCCTGGCAGGATCCTGATCCACTGTGACAACCCCATACACACCTGGCAGGATACTGATCCACTGTGAAATCTCCATACACATCTGGCAGGATCCTGATCCACTGTGAAAAGCCCGTACACACCTGGCAGGATCCTGATCCACTGTGAAACCCACATCCAAACCTGGCAGGATCCTGATGCACTGTGAAATCCCCATACACACCAGGCAGGATGCTGATAGTCTTTGAAACCCACATGCACACCTGGCAGGATCCTGATACACTGTGAAAACCCCATACACACCTGGCCGGATCCTGATACACTGTGAAAACCCCGTACACGCCTGGCAGGATCCTGATCCAATGTGAAAAGCCCGTACACACCTGGCAGGATCCTGATCCACTGTGAAACCCACATCCAAACCTGGCAGGATCCTGATGCACTGTGAAATCCCCATACACACCAGGCAGGATGCTGATAATCTTTGAAACCCACATGCACATCTGGCAGGATCCTGATAGACTGTGAAAACCCCATACACACCTGGCAGGATCCTGATAGACTGTGAAAACCTCATACACACCTGGCAGGATCCTGATACACTGTGAAAACACCATACACATCTGGCAGGATCCTGATCCACTGCACATACCCCATACGCACCTGGCAGGATGCTGATAAACTGTGAAACTCCCATACACACCTGGCGGGACCCTGATAAACTGTGAAACCCCCATGCACACATGGCAGGATCCTGATATACTGTGAAAACCCATACACACCTGGCAGGATCCTGATATACTGTGAAACCCCCATACACACCTGGCAGGAGCCAGATGCACTGTGAAATCCCCGTACACACCTGGCAGGTTCCTGATGCACGGTGAAACCCCATTCACATCTGGCAGGATCCTGTTACACAGTGAAACCCCATTCACATCTGGCAGGAACCTGATAAACTGTGAAACCCCATGCACACGATGCTGAATCCTGATGCACTGTGAAACACCCATACACATCTGGAAGGATCCTGATGCACTGTGAAAACCCCATACACATCTGGCAGGATCCTGATGCACTGTGAAAACCTCATTCCATCTGGCAGTACCCGGATCCACTGTGAAATCTCCATACACATCTGGTAGGATCCTGTTACACTGTGAAAACCCCAAACACACCTGGCAGTATCCTGATACACTGTGAAAACACAATACACATATGGCAGGATCCTGATCCACTGTATATACCCCATACGCACCTGGCAGGATGCTGATAAACTGTGGAACTCCCATACACATCTGGCAGGAGCCTGATGCACTGTGAAATCCCCGTACACACCTGGCAGGTTCCTGATGCACAGTGAAACCCCATTCACATCTGGCAGGATCCTAATACACAGTGAAACCCCATTCACATCTGGCAGGAACCTGATAAACTGTGAAACCCCATACACACGATGCAGGATCCTGATACACTGTGAAACACCCATACACATCTGGAAGGATCCTGATGCACTGTGAAAACCTCATTCACATCTGGCAGTATCCGGATCCACTGTGAAATCTCCATACACATCTGGCAGGATCCTGATGCACTGTGAAAACCCCGTACACACCTGGCAGGATCCTGATCCACTGTGAAACACCATTCACATCTGGCAGGATCCTGATACGCAGTGAAAACCCATGCACATCTGGCAGGATCCTGATACACTGTGAAAACCCCATACATACCTGGCAGGATCCTGATACACTGTGAAAACCCCACACACACCTGGCGGGATCCTGATAGACTGTGAAAACCCCATACAAACCTGGCAGGAGCCTGATCCACTGTGAAAACCCCATACACACTTGGCAGGATCCTGATACACAGTGAAAACCCCATACACACCTGGCAGGATCCTGATACACTGTGAAAACACCATACACACCTGGCAGGATCCTGATCCACTGTATATACCCCATCCGCACCTGGCAGGATGCTGATAAACTGTGAAACCCCCATACACACCGAGCGGGAACCTGATACACTGTGAAACCCCCAAACATACCTGGCAGGATCCTGATATACAGTGAAAACCCATACACACCTGGCAGGATCCTGATATACTGTGAAACACCCATACACACCTGGCAGGAGCCTGATGCACTGTGAAATCCCCGTACACACCTGGCAGGTTCCTGATGCACAGTGAAACCCCATTCACATCTGGCAGGATCCTGATACACAGTGAAACCCCATTCACATCTGGCTGGATCCTGATTCACTGTGAAACCCCATACACACCAGGCAGGATCCTGATACACTGTGAAACCCCATACACACCAGGCAGGGTCATGATACTCTGTGAAACCCCCATACACACCTGGCAGGATCGTGATCCACTGTGAAAACTCCAAACACGCCTGGCAGGACCTTGATAAACTGGGAACACCCCATACACACCTGGCAGGATCCAGATACACTGTGAAATCCCTGACACTCCTGGCAGGATCCTGATCCACTGTGACAACCCCATACACACCTGGCAGGATACTGATCCACTGTGAAATCTCCATACACATCTGGCAGGATCCTGATCCACTGTGAAAAGCCCGTACACACCTGGCAGGATCCTGATCCACTGTGAAACCCACATCCAAACCTGGCAGGATCCTGATGCACTGTGAAATCCCCAGACACACCAGGCAGGATGCTGATAGTCTTTGAAACCCACATGCACACCTGGCAGGATCCTGATACACTGTGAAAACCCCATACACACCTGGCCGGATCCTGATACACTGTGAAAACCCCGTACACGCCTGGCAGGATCCTGATCCACTGTGAAAAGCCCGTACACACCTGGCAGGATCCTGATCCACTGTGAAACCCACATCCAAACCTGGCAGGATCCTGATGCACTGTGAAATCCCCATACACACCAGGCAGGATGCTGATAATCTTTGAAACCCACATGCACATCTGGCAGGATCCTGATACACTGTGAAAACCCCATACACACCTGGCAGGATCCTGATAGACTGTGAAAACCTCATACACACCTGGCAGGATCCTGATCCACTGTGAAAACCCCATACACACTTGGCAGGATCCTGTTACACCGTAAAAACCCCATACACACCTGGCAGGATCCTGATACACTGTGAAAACACCATACACATCTGGCAGGATCCTGATCCACTGCACATAACCCATACGCACCTGGCAGGATGCTGATAAACTGTGAAACTCCCATACACACCTGGCGGGATCCTGATAAACTGTGAAACCCCCATACACACATGGCAGGAACCTGATATACTGTGAAAACCCATACACACCTGGCAGGATCCTGATATACTGTGAAACCCCCATACACACCTGGCAGGAGCCTGATGCACTGTGAAATCCCCGTACACACCTGGCAGGTTCCTGATGCACGGTGAAACCCCATTCACATCTGGCAGGATCCTGTTACACAGTGAAACCCCATTCACATCTGGCAGGAACCTGATAAACTGTGAAACCCCATGCACACGATGCAGGATCCTGATGCACTGTGAAACACCCATACACATCTGGAAGGATCCTGATGCACTGTGAAAACCCCACACACATCTGGCAGGATCCTGATGCACTGTGAAAAACTCATTCACATCTGGCAGTATCCGGATCCACTGTGAAATCTCCATACACATCTGGCAGGATCCTGATCCACTGTGAAAACCCCACACACACTGGGCAGGATCCTGTTACACTGTGAAAACCCCATACACACCTGGCAGGATCCTGATACACTGTGAAAACACCACACACATCTGGCAGGATCCTGATCCAGTGTATATACCTCATACGCACCTGTCAGTATGCTGATAAACTGTGAAACTCCCATACACACCTGGCGGGATCCTGATAAACTGTGAAACCCGCATGCACACCTGGCAGGACCCTGATATACTGTGAAAACCCATACACACCTGGCAGGATCCTGATATACTGTGAAACCCCCATACACACCTGGCAGGAGCCTGATGCACTGTGAAATCCCCTACACACCTGGCAGGTTCCTGATGTACAGTGAAACCCCATTCACATCTGGCAGGATCCTGATACACTGTGAAACCCCATTCACATCTGGCAGGAACCTGATAAACTGTGAAACCCCAATCACACGATGCAGTATCCTGATACACTGTGAAACACCCATACACATCTGGAAGGATCCTGATGCACTGTGAAAACCCCATACACATCTGGCAGGATCCTGATGCACTAGGAAAAACTCATTCACATCTGGCAGTATCCGGATCCACTGTGAAATCTCCACACACATCTGGCAGGATCCTGATACACTGTGAAAACCCCGTACACACCTGGCAGGATCCTGATCCACTGTGAAACACCATTCACACCTGGCAGGATCCTGATACGCAGTGAAACCCCATGCACATCTGGCAGGATCCTGATACACTGTGAAAACCCCATAAATACCTGGCAGGATCCTGATACACTGTGAAAACCCCACACACTCCTGGCAGGATCCTGATCCACTGTGAAAACCCCATACACACCTGGCAGGATCCTGATCCACTGTGAAAACCCCATACACACTTGGCAGGATCCTGATACACAGTGAAAACCCCACACACACCTGGCAGGATCCTGATACACTGTGAAAACACCATGCACACCTGGCAGGATCCTGATCCACTGTATATACCCCATCCGAACCTGGCAGGATGCTGATAAACTGTGAAACCCCCATACACACCTGGCGGGAACCTGATACACTGTGAAACCCCCAAACATACCTGGCAGGATCCTGATATACAGTGAAAACCCATACACACCTGGCAGGATCCTGACATACTGTGAAACCCCCAGACACACCTGGCAGGAGCCTGATGCACTGTGAAATCCCCGTACACACCTGGCAGGTTCCTGATGCACAGTGAAACCCCATTCACATCTGGCAGGATCCTGATACACAGTGAAACCCCATTCACATCTGGCTGGATCCTGATTCACTGTGAAAACCCATACACACCAGGCAGGATCCTGTTACACTGTGAAACCCCATACACACCAGGCAGGGTCAAGATACACTGTGAAACCCCCATACACACCTGGCAGGATCGTGATCCACTGTGATATCTCCATACACGCCTGGCAGGACCTTGATAAACTGGGAACACCCCATACACACCTGGCAGGATCCAGATACACTGTGAAATCCCTGACACTCCTGGCAGGATCCTGATCCACTGTGAAAAACCATACACACCTGGCAGGATACTGATCCACTGTGAAATCTCCATACACATTTGGCAGGATCCTGATCCACTGTGAAAAGCCCGTACACACCTGGCAGGATCCTGATCCACTGTGAAACCCCATTCACATCTGGCAGGATACTGTTAAACTGTGAAACCCACATACACACCTGGCAGGATCCTTATCCACTGTGAAACCCCATACACACCTGGCAGCATCCTGATAAACTGTGAAACCCACATACAAACCTGGCAGGATCCTGATGCACTGTGAAATCCCCATGCACACCAGGCA
The DNA here is from genome assembly GCF_036365525.1 of Heterodontus francisci. Taxonomy (NCBI): domain Eukaryota; kingdom Metazoa; phylum Chordata; class Chondrichthyes; order Heterodontiformes; family Heterodontidae; genus Heterodontus; species Heterodontus francisci. The sequence goes on along the minus strand of NW_027141112.1, from coordinate 1,031,402 downwards.
GGATGCTGATAATCTTTGAAACCCACATGCACACCTGGCAGGATCCTGATACACTGTGAAAATCCCATACACACCTGGCCGGATCCTGATATACTGTGAAACCCCCACACACACCTGGCAGGAGCGTGATGCACTGTGAAATCCCCGTACACACCTGGCAGGTTCCTGATGCACGGTGAAACCCCATTCACATCTGGCAGGATCCTGTTACACAGTGAAACCCCATTCACATGTGGCAGGAACCTGATAAACTGTGAAACCCCATGCACACGATGCAGGATCCTGATACACTGTGAAACACCCATACACATCTGGAAGGAACCTGATTGACTGTGAAAACTCCATACACATCTGGCAGGATACTGATGCACTGTGAAAACCCCATACACCTCTGGCAGGATACTGATAAACTGTGAAACCCACATACACACCTGGCAGGATCCTGATAAACTGTGAAACCCACATACATACCTGGCAGGATCCTGACAAAATGTGAAAATCCCAGACACACCTGGCAGGATCCTGATAAACTGTGAAACCCACATACACACCTGGCCGGATCCTGGTACACTGTGAAAACCCCATACACACCTGGAAGGATCCTGATACACTGTGAAAACCCCATACACACCTGGCAGGAAGCTGATAAAATATGAAACCCCATACACACGATGCAGGATCCTGATACACTGTTGAACACCCATACACATCTGGAAGGATCCTGATGCACTGTGAAAACCCCAATCACATCTGGCAGGATCCTGATGCACTGTGAAAACCAAATTCACATCTGGCAGGGTCCTGATCGACTGTGAAATCTCCATCCACTTCTTGCAGGATCCTGATACGCAGTGAAACCCCATTCACATCTGGCAGGATCCTGATACACTGTGAAACCCCATACACACCTTTCAGGATCCTGATCCATTGTGAAAACCCCATACACACCTGGAAGAATCCGGATACACTGTGAAAACCACCAAGCACACCTGGAAGGATCCTGATACACTGTGAAAACCCCCATACACACGTGGCAGGATCCTGATCCACACTGAAAACCATATACACACCAGGCAGGATCCTGCTATACTGTGAAACCCCCTTCACATTGGGCAGGATCCAGATACACTGTGAAACCCCATACACACCTGGCAGGATCCTGATCCACTGTGAAACCCCGTTCACATTTGGCAGGATCCTGATCCACTGTGAAAACCCTTTCACATTTGGCAGGATCCTGATCCACTGTGAAACCCTCATACACACCTGGAAGAATCCTGATACACTGTGAAAACCCCAAACACATCTGGCAGGATCCTGATACACAGTGAAACCCCATACACACCTGGCAGGATCCTGATCCACTGTGAAACACCCATACACTACTGGTGGGATCCTGATACACTGTGAAAACCCGAAACACATCTTGCAGGATCCTGATACACTGTGAAAAACCCATAAACACCTGTCAGGATCTTGAAACACTGTGAAACGCTCAAACACACCAGGCAGGATCCTGATACACTGTGTAACCCCCATACACATCTGGAAGGATCCTGATGCACTGTCAAAACCCCATGCACATCTGGCAGGATCCTGATGCACTGTAAAAACCCCATTCACATCTGGCAAGATCCTGATAAACAGCGAAACCCACATACACACCTGGCAGGATCCTGATAATATGTGAAATCCCTGACACACCAGGCAGGATCCTGATCCACTGTGAAAACCCCATACACACCTGGCAGGATCCTGATCCACTGTGAAAACTCCATACAAATCTGGCAATATCCTGATAAACTGTGAAACCCACATGCACACCTGGCAGGATCCTGATCCACTGTGAAACCCCATACACACCAGGCAGGATCCTGATAAACTGTGAAACCCACATACACACCTGGCAGGATCCTGATACACTGTGAAAACCCCATGCACACCTGGCAGGATCCTGATAAACTGTGAAACCCCAGACACACCATGCAGGATCCTGATACTCTGTGAAACACCCATACACATCTGGAAGGATCCTGATGGACTGTGAAATCCCTGTACACATCTGGCAGGATACTGATGCACTGTGAAAACCCCATTCACATCTGGCAGGATCCTGATAAACTGTGAAACCCACATACACATCTGGCAGGATCCTGATAAACTGTGAAACACCCATACACACCGAGCAGGATCCTGATAAACTGTGAAAAACCCGGACACACCTGGCAGGATCCTGATAAACTGTGAAAACCCCATACACACCTGGCAGGATCCTGTTACACTGTGAAACGCCATAAACACCTGGCAGGATCCTGATCCACTGTGAAACCCCGTTCACATTTGGCAGGATCCTGATGCACTGTGAAAACCCCAAACACAGCTGGGAGGATCCTGATACACTGTGAAACCCCAAACACACCTGGCAGGATCCTGATATACTGTGAAACCTTCATACACACCTGGAAGGATCCTGATACACTGTGAAAACCCCAAACACATCTGGCAGAAGGCCTATCCACTGTGAAACCCCATACACACCTGGCAGGATCCTGATCCACTGTGAAACCCCAATACACACCTGGAAGGACCTGATACACTGTGAAAACACGAAACACATCTGGCAGGATCCTGATCCTCTGTGAAACACCATACACACCTGGCAGATCCTGATACACTGTGAAAAACCCATACACACCTGGCAGGATCCTGATACAATGTGAAACGCTCATACACACCTGGCAGGATCCTGATACACTGTGTAACCCCCATACACATCTGGAAGGATCCTGATGCACTGTGAAAACGCCATGCACATCTGGCAGGATCCTGATGCACTGTGAAAACCCCATTCACATCTGGCAGGATCCTGATAATCTGTGAAAACCCTGTCACACCAAGCAGGATCCTGATCCACTGTGAGAACCCCATACACACCTGGCAGGATCCTGATCCACTGTGAAAACTCCATACACATCTGGCAAGATCCTGATACACTGTGAAAACCACGTACACACCTGGCAGGATCCTGATCTACTGTGAAACCCCATTCACACCTGGCAGGATCCTGATACACTGTGAAACCCACATGCACACCTGGCAGGATCCTGATCCACTGTGAAACCCCATACACACCTGGCAGGATCCTGATAAACTGTGAAAACCACATACACACCTGGCAGGACCCTGATACACTGTGAAAACACCTTACACACCTGGCAGGATCTTGATACACTGTGAAAACCCCATGCACACCTGGCAGGATCCTGATAAACTGTGAAACCCCATACACACGATGCTGGATCCTGAAACACTGTGAAGCACCCATACACATCTGTAAGGAGCCTGATGGACTGTGAAAACCCCATACACATCTGGCAGGATCCTGATAAACTGTGAAACCCACATACACACCTGGCAGGATACTGATAAACTGTGAAACCCCCATACACACCTTGCAGGATCCTGATAAACTGTGAAAACCCCATCCACACCTGGCAGGATCCTGATAAACTGTGAAACACAAATACACACCTGGCAGGATCCTGATACACTGTAAAAACCCCATACACACCTGGCAGGATCCTGATACACAGTGAAAACCCCATACACACCTGGCAGGAACCTGATTAACTGTGAAACCCCATACACACGATGCAGGATCCTGATACACTGTGACACACCCATACACATCTGGAAGGACCCTGATGCACTGTGAAAACCCCAAGCACATCTGGCAGGATCCTGATGCACTGTGAAAAACTCATTCACATCTGGCAGGATCCTGATCCACTGTGAAATCTCCATACACATCTGGCAGGATCCTGATACACTGTGAAACCACGGTACACACGATGCTGGATCCTGAAACACTGTGAAACCCCATTCACATCTGGCAGGATCCTGATACGCAGTGAAACCCCATACACATCTGGCAGGATCCTGATAAACTGTGAAACCCACATACACACCTGGCAGGATCCTGATAAACTGTGAAACCCCCATACAAACCTTGCAGGATCCTGATAAACTGTGAAAACCCCATACACACCTGGCAGGATCCTGATAAACTGTGAAACCCCCATACAAACCTTGCAGGATCCTGATAAACTGTGAAAACCCCATACACACCTGGCAGGATCCTGATAAACTGTGAAACCCAAATACACACCTGGCAGGATCCTGATACACTGCAAAAGCCCCAGACACACCTGACAGGATCCTGATACACAGTGAAAACCCCATACACACCTGGCAGGAACCTGATTAACTGTGAAACCCCATACACACGATGCAGGATCCGGATACACTGTGAAACACCCATACACATCTGGAAGGATCCTGATGCACTGTGAAAACCCCATGCACATCTGGCAGGATCCTGATGCACTGTGAAAAACTCATTCACATCTGACAGGATCCTGATCCACTGTGAAATCTCCATACACATCTGGCAGGATCCTGATACACTTTGAAAACCAGGTACACATCTGGCAGGATCCTGATCCTCTGTGTAACCCCATTCACATCTGGCAGGATCCTGATACGCAGTGAAACCCCATTCACATCTGGCAGGATCCTGATACACTGTGAAACCCCATATACACCTGGCAGGATCCTGATCCACTGTGAAAACCCCATACACACCTGGAAGAATCCGGATACACTGTGAAAACCCCCAAGCACACCTGGAAGGATCCTGATACACTGTGAAAACCCCCATACACACCTGGCTGGATCCTGTCATACTGTGAAACCCCCTTCACATTTGGCAGGATCCTGATACACTGTGAAACCCCATACACACCTGGCAGGATCCTGATACACTGTGAAAACCCCATACACACCTGATAGGATCCTGATACACTGTGAAACCCCCATACACCCCTGGCAGGATCCTGATCCACTGTGAAAATCCCATACACACCTGGCAGGATTATGTTATACTGTGAAACCCCCTTCACATTTTGCAGAATCCTGAAACACTGTGAAAACCCCAAACACACCTGGGAGGATCCTGATACACTGTGAAACCCCATACACACCTGGCAGGATCCTGATACACAGTGAAACCTTCATACACACCTGGAAGGATCCTGATACACTGTGAAAACCCCAAACACATCTGGAAGGATCCTGATGCACTGCTAAAACCCCATGCACATCCGGCAGGATACTGATGCACTGTGAAAATCTCATTCACATCTGGCAGGATCCTGATCCACTGTGAAATTTCCATACACATTTGGCAGGATCCTGATACACTGTGAAAACCCTGTACACACCTGGCAGGATCCTGATCGACTGTGAAACACCATTCACATCTGGCAGTATCCTGATACGCAGTGATACCCCATTGACATCTGGCAGGATCCAGATACACTGTGAAACCCCATATACACCTGGCAGGATCCTGATCCACTGTGAAAACCCCATACACACCTGGAAGAATCCGGATACACTGTGAGAACCCCCAAGCACACCTGGAAGGATCCTGATACACTGTGAAAACCCCCATACACACCTGGCAGGATCCTGTTATACTGTGAAACCCCCATCACATTTGGCAGGATCCTGAGACACTGTGAAACCCCATACACACCTGGCAGGATCCTGATCCACTGTGAAAACCCCAAACACACCTGGTAGGATCCTGATACACTGTGAAACCCCCATACACACCTGGCAGGATCCTGATCCACTGTGAAAATCCCATACACACCTGGCAGGATTATGTTATACTGTGAAACCCCCTTCACATTTTGCAGAATCCTGAAACACTGTGAAAACCCCAAACAGACCTGGGAGGATCCTGATACACTGTGAAACCCCATACACACCTGGCAGGATCCAGATACACAGTGAAACCTTCATACACACCTGGAAGGATCCTGATACACTGTGAAAACCCCAAACACATCTGGAAGGATACTGATGCACTGCTAAAACCCCATGCACATCCGGCAGGATACTGATGCACTGTGAAAATCTCATTCACATCTGGCAGGATCCTGATCCACTGTGAAATTTCCATACACATTTGGCAGGATCCTGATACACTGTGAAAACCCTGTACACACCTGGCAGGATCCTGATCGACTGTGAAACACCATTCACATCTGGCAGTATCCTGATACGCAGTGATACCCCATTGACATCTGGCAGGATCCAGATACACTGTGAAACCCCATATACACCTGGCAGGATCCTGATCCACTGTGAAAACCCCATACACACCTGGAAGAATCCGGATACACTGTGAGAACCCCCAAGCACACCTGGAAGGATCCTGATACACTGTGAAAACCCCCATACACACCTGGCAGGATCCTGTTATACTGTGAAACCCCCATCACATTTGGCAGGATCCTGAGACACTGTGAAACCCCATACACACCTGGCAGGATCCTGATCCACTGTGAAAGCCCCAAACACACCTGGTAGGATCCTGATACACTGTGAAACCCCCATACACACCTGGCAGGATCCTGATCCACTGTGAAAACCCCATACACACCTGGCAGGATCCTGTTATACTGTGAAACCCCCTTCACATTTGGCAGGATCCTAATACACTGTGAAAACCCCAAACACACCTGGGAGGATCCTGATACACTTGAAACCCCATACACACCTGGCAGGATCCAGAAACACTGTGAAACCTTCATACACACCTGGAAGGATCCTGATACACTGTGAAAACCCCAAACACATCTGGCAGGATCCTGATACACTGTGAAACCCCATACACACCTGGCAGGACCCTGATCCACTGTGAAACCACCATACACACCTGGAAGGACCTGATAGACTGTGAAAACCCGAAACACATCAGGCAGAATGCCGATCCACTGTGAAACCCCATACACACCTGGCAGGATCCTGATCCACTGTGAAACCCCAATACACACCTGGAAGGACCTGATACACTGTGAAAACCCGAAACACATCTGGCAGGATCCTGATCCACTGTGAAACACCATACACACCTGGCAGATACTGATGCACTGTGAAAAACCCATACACACCTGGCAGGATCCTGATACAATGTGAAACGCTCATACACACCCGGCAGGATCCTGATACACTGTGTAACCCCCATGCACATCTGGAAGGATCCTGATGCACTGTGAAAACGCCATGCACATCTGGCAGGATCCTGATGCACTGTGAAAACCCCATTCACATCTGGCAGGATCCTGATAAACTGTGAAACCCACATACACACCTGGCAGGATCCTGATAATCTGTGAAATCCCTGTCACACCAAGCAGGATCCTGATCCACTGTGAAACCCCATACACACCTGGCAGGATCGAGATACACTGTGAAACCTTCATACACACCTGGAAGGATCCTGATACACTGTGAAAACCCCAAACACATCTGGCAGGATCCTGATACACTGTGAAACCACCATGCACACCTGGAAGGACCTGATAGCTTGTGAAAACCCGAAACACATCTGGCAGAATGCCGATCCACTGTGAAACCCCATACACACCTGGCAGGATCCTGATCCACTGTGAAACCCCAATACACACCTGGAAGGACCTGATACACTGTGAAAACCCGAAACACATCTGGCAGGATCCTGATCCACTGTGAAACACCATACACACCTGGCAGATCCTGATACACTGTGAAAAACCCATACACACCTGGCAGGATCCTGATACAATGTGAAACGCTGATACACACCTGGCAGGATCCTGATACACTGTGTAACCCCCATGCACATCTGGAAGGATCCTGATGCACTGTGAAAACGCCATGCTCTTCTGGCAGGATCCTGATGCACTGTGAAAACCCCATTCACATCTGGCAGGATCCTGATAAACTGTGAAACCCACATACACACCTGGCAGGATCCTGATAATCTGTGAAAGCCCCATGCACACCTGGCAGGATCCTGATGCACAGTGAAAACCCCATACACACCTGGCAGGAACCTGATTAATTGTGAAACCCCATACACACGATGCAGGATCCTGATACACTGTGAAACACCCATACACATCTGGAAGGATCCTGATGCACTGTGAAAACCCCATGCACACCTGGCAGGATCCTGATAAACTGTGAAAAACACATACACACCTGGCAGGACCCTGATACACTGTGAAAACCCCATACACACCAGGCAGGATGATGATAAACAGTGAAAACCACATACACACCTGGCAGGATCCTGATACACTGTGAAAACCCCTTACACACCTGGCAGGATCTTGATACACTGTGAAAACCCCATGCACACCTGGCAGGATCCTGATAAACTGTGAAACCCCATACACACGATGCTGGATCCTGAAACACTGTGAAGCACCCATACACATCTGTAAGGAGCCTGATGGACTGTGAAAACCCCATACACATCTGGCAGGATCCTGATAAACTGTGAAACGCACATACACACCTGGCAGGATACTGATAAACTGTGAAACCCCCATACACACCTTGCAGGATCCTGATAAACTGTGAAACCCCCACACACAACTGGCAGGATCCTGATAAACTGTGAAACCCAAATACACACATGGCAGGATCCTGATACACTGTAAAAGCCCCATGCACACCTGGCAGGATCCTGATGCACAGTGAAAACCCCATGCACACCTGGCAGGAACCTGATTAATTGTGAAACCCCATACACACGATGCAGGATCCTGATACACTGTGAAACACCCATACACATCTGGAAGGATCCTGATGCACTGTGAAAACCCCATGCACATCTGGCAGGATCCTGATGCACTGTGAAAAACTCATTCACATCTGGCAGGATCCTGATCCACTGTGAAACACCATACACACCTGGCAGATCCTGATACACTGTGAAAAACCCATACACACCTGGCAGGATCCTGATACAATGTGAAACGCTGATACACACCTGGCAGGATCCTGATACACTGTGTAACCCCCATGCACATCTGGAAGGATCCTGATGCACTGTGAAAACGCCATGCTCTTCTGGCAGGATCCTGATGCACTGTGAAAACCCCATTCACATCTGGCAGGATCCTGATAAACTGTGAAACCCACATACACACCTGGCAGGATCCTGATAATCTGTGAAAGCCCCATGCACACCTGGCAGGATCCTGATGCACAGTGAAAACCCCATACACACCTGGCAGGAACCTGATTAATTGTGAAACCCCATACACACGATGCAGGATCCTGATACACTGTGAAACACCCATACACATCTGGAAGGATCCTGATGCACTGTGAAAACCCCATGCACACCTGGCAGGATCCTGATAAACTGTGAAAAACACATACACACCTGGCAGGACCCTGATACACTGTGAAAACCCCATACACACCAGGCAGGATGATGATAAACAGTGAAAACCACATACACACCTGGCAGGATCCTGATACACTGTGAAAACCCCTTACACACCTGGCAGGATCTTGATACACTGTGAAAACCCCATGCACACCTGGCAGGATCCTGATAAACTGTGAAACCCCATACACACGATGCTGGATCCTGAAACACTGTGAAGCACCCATACACATCTGTAAGGAGCCTGATGGACTGTGAAAACCCCATACACATCTGGCAGGATCCTGATAAACTGTGAAACGCACATACACACCTGGAAGGATACTGATAAACTGTGAAACCCCCATACACACCTTGCAGGATCCTGATAAACTGTGAAACCCCCACACACAACTGGCAGGATCCTGATAAACTGTGAAACCCAAATACACACATGGCAGGATCCTGATACACTGTAAAAGCCCCATGCACACCTGGCAGGATCCTGATGCACAGTGAAAACCCCATGCACACCTGGCAGGAACCTGATTAATTGTGAAACCCCATACACACGATGCAGGATCCTGATACACTGTGAAACACCCATACACATCTGGAAGGATCCTGATGCACTGTGAAAACCCCATGCACATCTGGCAGGATCCTGATGCACTGTGAAAAACTCATTCACATCTGGCAGGATCCTGATCCACTGTGAAATCTCCATACACATCTGGCAGGATCCTGATACTCTTTGAAAACCCGGTACACACCTGGCAGGTTCCTGATCCACTGTGAAACCCCATTCACATCTGGCAGGATCCTGATACGCAGTGAAACCCCATTCACCTCTGGCAGGATCCTGATACACTGTGAAACCCCATATACACCTGGCAGGATCCTGATCCACTGTGAAAACCCCATACACACCTGGAAGAATCCGGATGCACTGTGAAAACCCCCAAGCACACCTGGAAGGAACCTGATACACTGTGAAAACCCCCATACACACCTGGCAGGATTATGTTATCCTGTGAAACCCCCTTCACATTTGGCAGGATCCTGAAACACTGTGAAAACCCCATGCGCACCTGGCAGGATCCTGATGCACGGTGAAACCCCGTTCACATTTGGCAGGATCCTGATACACTGTGAAACCCCCTACACACCTGGCAGGATCCTGATCCACTGTGAAAACCCGTTCAAATTTGGCAGGATCCTGATACACTGTGAAAACCCCAAACAGACCTGGGAGGATCCTGATAGACTGTGAAACCCCATACACACCTGGCAGGATCCTGATACACTGTGAAACCTTCATACACACCTGGAAGGATCCTGATACACTGTGAAAACCCCAAACACATCTGGCACGATCCTGATACACTGTGAAACCCCATACACACCTGGCAGGATCCTGATCCACTGTGAAACCACCATACACACCTGCAAGGACCTGATAGACAGTGAAAACCCGAAACACATCTGGCAGGATCCTGATACACTGTGAATCCCCATACACACCTGGCAGGATCCTGATACACTGTGAAACATCCAGACACATCTGGAAGGATCCTGATGCACTGTGAAAACCCCATGCACATCTGGCAGGATCCTGATGCACTGTGAAAATCTCATTCACATCTGGCAGGATCCTGATCCACTGTGAAATCTCCATACACATTTGGCCGGATCCTGATGCACTGTGAAAACCCCTTACACACCTGGCAGGATCTTGATACACTGTGAAAACCCCATGCACACCTGGCAGGATCCTGATAAACTGTGAAACCCCATACACACGATGCTGGATCCTGAAACACTGTGAAGCACCCATACACATCTGTAAGGAGCTTGATGGACTGTGAAAACCCCATACACATCTGGCAGGATCCTGATAAACTGTGAAACGCACATACACACCTGGCAGGATACTGATAAACTGTGAAACCCCCATAAACACCTTGCAGGATCCTGATAAACTGTGAAACCCCCACACACAACTGGCAGGATCCTGATAAACTGTGAAACCCAAATACACACATGGCAGGATCCTGATACACTGTAAAAGCCCCATGCACACCTGGCAGGATCCTGATGCACAGTGAAAACCCCATACACACCTGGCAGGAACCTGATTAATTGTGAAACCCCATACACACGATGCAGGATCCTGATACACTGTGAAACACCCATACACATCTGGAAGGATCCTGATGCACTGTGAAAACCCCATGCACATCTGGCAGGATCCTGATGCACTGTGAAAAACTCATTCACATCTGGCAGGATCCTGATCCACTGTGAAATCTCCATACACATCTGGCAGGATCCTGATACTCTTTGAAAACCCGGTACACACCTGGCAGGTTCCTGATCCACTGTGAAACCCCATTCACATCTGGCAGGATCCTGATATGCAGTGAAACCCCATTCACCTCTGGCAGGATCCTGATACACTGTGAAACCCCATATACACCTGGCAGGATCCTGATCCACTGTGAAAACCCCATACACACCTGGAAGAATCCGGATGCACTGTGAAAACCCCCAAGCACACCTGGAAGGAACCTGATACACTGTGAAAACCCCCATACACACCTGGCAGGATTATGTTATCCTGTGAAACCCCCTTCACATTTGGCAGGATCCTGAAACTCTGTGAAAACCCCATGCACACCTGGCAGGATCCTGATGCACGGTGAAACCCCGTTCACATTTGGCAGGATCCTGATACACTGTGAAACATCCAGACACATCTGGAAGGATCCAGATGCACTGTGAAAACCCCATGCACATCTGGCAGGATCCTGATGCACTGTGAAAATCTCATTCACATCTGGCAGGATCCTGATCCACTGTGAAATCTCCATACACATTTGGCCGGATCCTGATGCACTGTGAAAACCCCATGCACACCTGGCAGGATCCTGATGCACGGTGAAACCCCGTTCACATTTGGCAGGATCCTGATACACTGTGAAACATCCAGACACATCTGGAAGGATCCTGATGCACTGTGAAAACCCCATGCACATCTGGCAGGATCCTGATGCACTGTGAAAATCTCATTCACATCTGGCAGGATCCTGATCCACTGTGAAATCTCCATACACATTTGGCCGGATCCTGATGCACTGTGAAAACCCCTTACACACCTGGCAGGATCTTGATACACTGTGAAAACCCCATGCACACCTGGCAGGATCCTGATAAACTGTGAAACCCCATACACACGATGCTGGATCCTGAAACACTGTGAAGCACCCATACCCATCTGTAAGGAGCCTGATGGACTGTGAAAACCCCATACACATCTGGCAGGATCCTGATAAACTGTGAAACGCACATACACACCTGGCAGGATACTGATAAACTGTGAAACCCCCATACACACCTTGCAGGATCCTGATAAACTGTGAAACCCCCACACACAACTGGCAGGATCCTGATAAACTGTGAAACCCAAATACACACATGGCAGGATCCTGATACACTGTAAAAGCCCCATGCACACCTGGCAGGATCCTGATGCACAGTGAAAACCCCATACACACCTGGCAGGAACCTGATTAATTGTGAAACCCCATACACACGATGCAGGATCCTGATACACTGTGAAACACCCATACACATCTGGAAGGATCCTGATGCACTGTGAAAACCCCATGCACATCTGGCAGGATCCTGATGCACTGTGAAAAACTCATTCACATCTGGCAGGATCCTGATCCACTGTGAAATCTCCATACACATCTGGCAGGATCCTGATACTCTTTGAAAACCCGGTACACACCTGGCAGGTTCCTGATCCACTGTGAAACCCCATTCACATCTGGCAGGATCCTGATACGCAGTGAAACCCCATTCACCTCTGGCAGGATCCTGATACACTGTGAAACCCCATATACACCTGGCAGGATCCTGATCCACTGTGAAAACCCCATACACACCTGGAAGAATCCGGATGCACTGTGAAAACCCCCAAGCACACCGGGATGGAACCTGATACACTGTGAAAACCCCCATACACACCTGGCAGGATTATGTTATCCTGTGAAACCCCCTTCACATTTGGCAGGATCCTGAAACACTGTGAAAACCCCATGCACACCTGGCAGGATCCTGATGCACGGTGAAACCCCGTTCACATTTGGCAGGATCCTGATACACTGTGAAACCCCTTACACACCTGGCAGGATCCTGATCCACTGTGAAAACCCGTTCAAATTTGGCAGGATCCTGATACACTGTGAAAACCCCAAACAGACCTGGGAGGATCCTGATAGACTGTGAAACCCCATACACACCTGGCAGGATCCTGATACACTGTGAAACCTTCATACACACCTGGAAGGATCCTGATACACTGTGAAAACCCCAAACACATCTGGCACGATCCTGATACACTGTGAAACCCCATACACACCTGGCAGGATCCTGATCCACTGTGAAACCACCATACACACCTGCAAGGACCTGATAGACTGTGAAAACCCGAAACACATCGGGCAGGATCCTGATACACTGTGAATCCCCATACACACCTGGCAGGATCCTGATACACTGTGAAACATCCAGACACATCTGGAAGGATCCTGATGCACTGTGAAAACCCCATGCACATCTGGCAGGATCCTGATGCACTGTGAAAATCTCATTCACATCTGGCAGGATCCTGATCCACTGTGAAATCTCCATTCACATCTGGCAGGATCCAGATACACTGTGAAACCCCATATACACCTGGCAGGATCCTGATCCACTGTGAAAACCCCATACACACCTGGAAGAATCCGGATACACTATGAAAGCCCCCAAGCACACCTGGAAGGATCCTGATACACTGTGAAAACCCCCATACACACCTGGCAGGATCCTGTTATACTGTGAAACCCCCTTCACATTTGGCAGGATCCTGATACACTGTCAAACCCCATACACACCTGGCAGGATCCTGATCCACTGTGAAAACCCAAACACACCTGGTAGGATCCTGATACACTGTGAAACCCCCATACACACCTGGCAGGATCCTGATCCACTGTGAAAACCCCATACACACCTGGCAGGATCCTGTTATACTGTGAAACCCCCTTCAAATTTGGCAGGATCCTGATACACTGTGAAAACCCCAAACACACCTGGGAAGATCCTGATACACTGTGACACCCCATACACACCTGGCAGGATCCAGATACACTGTGAAACCTTCATACACACCTGGAAAGATCCTGATACACTGTGAAAACCTAAAACACATCTGGCAGTATCCTGATACACTGTGAAACCCCATACACACCTGGCAGGATCCTGATCCACTGTGAAACCACCATACACACTTGGAAGGACCTGATAGACTGTGAAAACCCGAAACACATCTGGCAGGATCCTGATATACTGTGAAACCCCCCACACACCTGGCAGATCCTGATACACTGTGAAAAACCCATACACACCTGGCAGGATCCTGATACAATTTGAAACGCTCATGCACACCTGGCAGGATCCTGATACACTGTGTAACCCCCTTACACATCTGGAAGGATCGTGATGCACTGTGAAAACCCCATGCACATCTGGCAGGATCCTGATGCACTGTGAAAGCTCCATTCACATCTGGCAGGATCCTGATAAACTGTGAAACCCACATACACACCTGGCAGGATCCTGATAATCTGTGAAATCCCTGGCACACCAGGCAGGATCCTGATCCACTGTGAAAACTCCATACACATCTGGCAAGATCCTGATACTCTGTGAAAACCCTGTACACACCTGGCAGAATCCTGATCCTCTGTGAAACCCCATTCACATCTGGCAGGATCCTGATAAACTGTGAAACCCACATGCACACCTGGCAGGATCCTGATCCACTGTGAAACCCCATACACACCAGGCATGATCCTGATAAACTGTGAAAACCACATACACACCAGGCAGGATCCTGATAAACTTTGAAACCCACATACACATCTGGCAGGATCCTGATACACTGTCAAAACCCCATACACACCTGGCAGGATCCTGATACACTGTGAAAACCCCAAACACACCTGGCAGGATCCTGATAAACTGTGGAAGCCCATACACACGATGCAGGATCCTGGTACACTGTGAAACACCCATACACATCTGGAAGGGTCCTGATGGACTGTGAAAACCCCATACACATCTGGCAGGATACTGATGCACCGTGAACACCCCATTCACAACTGGCAGGATCCTGAAAAACTGTGAAACCCACATACACATCTGGCAGGATCCTGATAAACTGTGAAAACCCCAGACACACCTGGCAGTATCCTGATACACTGTGCAAACCCCATAAACACCTGGCAGGATCCTGATAAACTGTGAAACCCCAAACACACGATGCAGGATCCTGATACACTGTGAAACGCCCATACACATCTGGAAGGATTCTGATGCACTGTGAAATCCCCATACACATCTGGCAGGATCCTGATACACTGTGAAAACCCCGTACACACCTGGCAGGCTCCTGATCCACTGTGAAACCCCATTCACATCTGGCAGGATCCTGATACGCAGTGAAACCCCATTCGCATCTGGCAGGATACTGATACACTGTGCAACCCCATACACACCTGCCAGGATCCTGATCCACTGTGAACTCCCCAGACACATCTGGAAGGATCCGGATACACTGTGAAAACCCCCATACACACTTGGCAGGATCCTGATCCTCTGTGAAAACCCCAGACACACCTGGCAGGATCCTGTTATACTGTGAAACTCCGTTGAAATTTGACAGGATCCTGATACACTGTGAAACCCCGTTCACATTTGGCAGGATCCTGATACACTGTGAAATCCCATACACACCTGGCAGGATCCTGATCCACTGTGAAACCCCGTTCACATTTGGCAGGATCCTGATACACTGTGAAAACCCAAACACACCTGGGAGGATCCTGATACACTGTGAAACCCCATACACACCTGAAAGGATTCGGATACACTGTGAAAACCCCCATACACACCTGGAAGGATCCTGATACACTGTGAAAACCCCCATACACACCTGGCAGGATCCTGATCCTCTGTGAAAACCCCAATCACACCTGGCAGGATCCTGTTATACTGTGAAACCCCGTTGACATTTGACAGGATCCTGATACACTGTGAAACCCCGTTCACATTTGGCAGGATCCTGATACACTGTGAAACCCCATACACAGCTGGCAGGATCCTGATCCACTGTGAAACCCCGTTCACATTTGGCAGGATCCCGATACACTGTGAAAACCCAAACACACCTGGGAGGATCCTGATACACTGTGAAACACCATACACACCTGAAAGGATTCGGATACACTGTGAAAACCCCCATACACACCTGGAAGGATCCTGATACACTGTGAAAATCCCCATACACACCTGGCAGAATCCTGATCCACTGTGAAAACCCCATACACACTTGGCAGGATCCTGTTATACTGTGAAACCCCCTTCACATTTGGCAGGATCCTGATACACTGTGAAACCCCATAAACACCTGGCAGGATCCTGATCCACTGTGAAACCCCGTTCACATTTGTCAGGATCCTGATCCACTGTGAAACCCCGTTCACATTTGTCAGGATCCTGATACACTGTGAAAACCCCAAACAGACCTGGGAGGATCCTGATACACTGTGAAAACCCCATACACACCTGGCAGGATCCTGATCCACTGTGAAAACCCCATGCACACCTGGCAGGATCCTGATCCACTGTGAAACCTCCTTCACATTTGGCAGGATCCTGATACACTGTGAAACCCCCTACACACCTGGCAGGATCCTGATCCACTGTGAAATCCCGTTCACATTTGGCAGGATCCTGATACACTGTGAAAACACCAAACACACCTGGGAGGATCCTGATAAACTGCGAAACCCCATACACACCTGGCAGGATCCTGATACACTGTGAAACCTTCATACACACCTGGAAGGATCCTGATACACTGTGAAAACCCCAAACACATCTGGCAGGATCCTGATACACTGTGAAACCCCATAAACACCTGGCAGGATCCTGATCCACTGTGAAACCCCGTTCACATTTGTCAGGATCCTGATCCACTGTGAAACCCCGTTCACATTTGTCAGGATCCTGAGACACTGTGAAAACCCCAAACAGACCTGGGAGGATCCTGATACACGGTGAAAACCCCATACACACCTGGCAGGATCCTGATCCACTGTGAAAACCCCATGCACACCTGGCAGGATCCTGATCCACTGTGAAACCTCCTTCACATTTGGCAGGATCCTGATATACTGTGAAACCCCCTACACACCTGGCAGGATCCTGATCCACTGTGAAATACCGTTCACATTTGGCAGGATCCTGATACACTGTGAAAACACCAAACACACCTGGGAGGATCCTGATAAACTGCGAAACCCCATACACACCTGGCAGGATCCTGATACACTGTGAAACCTTCATACACACCTGGAAGGATCCAGATACACTGTGAAAACCCCAAACACATCTGGCAGGATCCTGATGCACTGTGAAACCCCAGACACACCTGGCAGGATCCTGATCCACTGTGAAACCACCATACACACCTGGAAGGACCTGATAGACTGTGAAAACCCGAAACACATCTGGCAGGATCATGATACACTGTGAAACCCCATACACACCTGGCATATCCTGGTACACTGTGAAAAACCCATACACACCTGGCAGGATCCTGATACAATGTGAAACGCTCATACACATCTGGAAGGACCCTGATGCACTGTTAAAGCTCCATTCACATCTGGCAGGATTCTGATAAGCTGTGAAACCCACATACACACCTGGCAGGATCCTGATGATCTGTGAAATCCCTGACACACCAGGCAGGCTCCTGATCCACTGTGAAAACCCCGGACACACCTGGCAGGATCCTGATCCACTGTGAAACCCCATTCACATCTGGCAGGATCCTGATAAACTGTGAAACCCACATGCACACCTGGCAGGATCCTGATCTACTGTGAAACTCCATACACACCAGGCATGATCCTGATAAACTGTGAAAACCCCATACACACCAGGCAGGATCCTGATAAACTGTGAAACCCACATACACATCTGGCAGGATCCTGATCCACTGTGAAAACCCCATACACACCTGGCAGGATCCTGATACACTGTGGAAACCCCATACACACCTGGCAGGATCCTGATAAACTGTGGAAGCCCATACACACGATGCAGGATCCTGGTACACTGTGAAACACCCATACACATCTGGAAGGGTCCTGATGGACTGTGAAAACCCCATACACATCTGGCAGGATACTGATGCACCGTGAACACCCCATTCACAACTGGCAGGATCCTGAAAAACTGTGAAACCCACATACACATCTGGCAGGATCCTGATAAACTGTGAAAACCCCAGACACACCTGGCAGTATCCTGATACACTGTGCAAACCCCATAAACACCTGGCAGGATCCTGATAAACTGTGAAACCCCAAACACACGATGCAGGATCCTGATACACTGTGAAACGCCCATACACATCTGGAAGGATTCTGATGCACTGTGAAATCCCCATACACATCTGGCAGGATCCTGATACACTGTGAAAACCCCGTACACACCTGGCAGGCTCCTGATCCACTGTGAAACCCCATTCACATCTGGCAGGATCCTGATACGCAGTGAAACCCCATTCGCATCTGGCAGGATACTGATACACTGTGCAACCCCATACACACCTGCCAGGATCCTGATCCACTGTGAACTCCCCAGACACATCTGGAAGGATCCGGATACACTGTGAAAACCCCCATACACACTTGGCAGGATCCTGATCCTCTGTGAAAACCCCAGACACACCTGGCAGGATCCTGTTATACTGTGAAACTCCGTTGAAATTTGACAGGATCCTGATACACTGTGAAACCCCGTTCACATTTGGCAGGATCCTGATACACTGTGAAACCCCATACACACCTGGCAGGATCCTGATCCACTGTGAAACCCCGTTCACATTTGGCAGGATCCTGATACACTGTGAAAACCCAAACACACCTGGGAGGATCCTGATACACTGTGAAACCCCATACACACCTGAAAGGATTCGGATACACTGTGAAAACCCCCATACACACCTGGAAGGATCCTGATACACTGTGAAAACCCCCATACACACCTGGCAGGATCCTGATCCTCTGTGAAAACCCCAATCACACCTGGCAGGATCCTGTTATACTGTGAAACCCCGTTGACATTTGACAGGATCCTGATACACTGTGAAACCCCGTTCACATTTGGCAGGATCCTGATACACTGTGAAACCCCATACACAGCTGGCAGGATCCTGATCCACTGTGAAACCCCGTTCACATTTGGCAGGATCCCGATACACTGTGAAAACCCAAACACACCTGGGAGGATCCTGATACACTGTGAAACACCATACACACCTGAAAGGATTCGGATACACTGTGAAAACCCCCATACACACCTGGAAGGATCCTGATACACTGTGAAAATCCCCATACACACCTGGCAGAATCCTGATCCACTGTGAAAACCCCATACACACTTGGCAGGATCCTGTTATACTGTGAAACCCCCTTCACATTTGGCAGGATCCTGATACACTGTGAAACCCCATAAACACCTGGCAGGATCCTGATCCACTGTGAAACCCCGTTCACATTTGTCAGGATCCTGATCCACTGTGAAACCCCGTTCACATTTGTCAGGATCCTGATACACTGTGAAAACCCCAAACAGACCTGGGAGGATCCTGATACACTGTGAAAACCCCATACACACCTGGCAGGATCCTGATCCACTGTGAAAACCCCATGCACACCTGGCAGGATCCTGATCCACTGTGAAACCTCCTTCACATTTGGCAGGATCCTGATACACTGTGAAACCCCCTACACACCTGGCAGGATCCTGATCCACTGTGAAATCCCGTTCACATTTGGCAGGATCCTGATACACTGTGAAAACACCAAACACACCTGGGAGGATCCTGATAAACTGCGAAACCCCATACACACCTGGCAGGATCCTGATACACTGTGAAACCTTCATACACACCTGGAAGGATCCTGATACACTGTGAAAACCCCAAACACATCTGGCAGGATCCTGATACACTGTGAAACCCCATAAACACCTGGCAGGATCCTGATCCACTGTGAAACCCCGTTCACATTTGTCAGGATCCTGATCCACTGTGAAACCCCGTTCACATTTGTCAGGATCCTGAGACACTGTGAAAACCCCAAACAGACCTGGGAGGATCCTGATACACGGTGAAAACCCCATACACACCTGGCAGGATCCTGATCCACTGTGAAAACCCCATGCACACCTGGCAGGATCCTGATCCACTGTGAAACCTCCTTCACATTTGGCAGGATCCTGATATACTGTGAAACCCCCTACACACCTGGCAGGATCCTGATCCACTGTGAAATACCGTTCACATTTGGCAGGATCCTGATACACTGTGAAAACACCAAACACACCTGGGAGGATCCTGATAAACTGCGAAACCCCATACACACCTGGCAGGATCCTGATACACTGTGAAACCTTCATACACACCTGGAAGGATCCAGATACACTGTGAAAACCCCAAACACATCTGGCAGGATCCTGATGCACTGTGAAACCCCAGACACACCTGGCAGGATCCTGATCCACTGTGAAACCACCATACACACCTGGAAGGACCTGATAGACTGTGAAAACCCGAAACACATCTGGCAGGATCATGATACACTGTGAAACCCCATACACACCTGGCATATCCTGGTACACTGTGAAAAACCCATACACACCTGGCAGGATCCTGATACAATGTGAAACGCTCATACACATCTGGAAGGACCCTGATGCACTGTTAAAGCTCCATTCACATCTGGCAGGATTCTGATAAGCTGTGAAACCCACATACACACCTGGCAGGATCCTGATGATCTGTGAAATCCCTGACACACCAGGCAGGCTCCTGATCCACTGTGAAAACCCCGGACACACCTGGCAGGATCCTGATCCACTGTGAAACCCCATTCACATCTGGCAGGATCCTGATAAACTGTGAAACCCACATGCACACCTGGCAGGATCCTGATCTACTGTGAAACTCCATACACACCAGGCATGATCCTGATAAACTGTGAAAACCCCATACACACCAGGCAGGATCCTGATAAACTGTGAAACCCACATACACATCTGGCAGGATCCTGATCCACTGTGAAAACCCCATACACACCTGGCAGGATCCTGATACACTGTGGAAACCCCATACACACCTGGCAGGATCCTGATAAACTGTGAAAGCCCATACACACCATGCAGGATCCTGGTACACTGTGAAACTGCCATACACATTTGGAAGGGTCCTGATGCACTGTGAAAACCCCATTCAAAACTGGCAGGATCCTGATAAACTGTAAAACTCACATACTCTCCTGTCAGGAGCCTGATAAACTGTGAAACCCCCACACACACCTGGCAGGATCCTGATAAACTGTGAAAATCCCAGACACACCTGGCAGGATCCTGATAAACTGTGAAACCCACATACACCCCTGGCAGGATCCTGATACACTGTGAAAACCCAAACACACGATGCAGGATCCTGATACACTGTGAAACGCCCATACACATCTGGAAGGATTCTGATCCACTGTGAAACCCCATACACACCTGGCAGGATCATGATAAACTGTGAAAAACACATACACACCTGGCAGGACCCTGATACACTGTGAAAACCCCATACACATGTGGCAGGATCATGATAAACTGTTAAACCCACATACACACCTGGCAGGATCCTGATACACTGTGGAAACCCCATACACACCTGGCAGGATCCTGATAAACTGTGAAAGCCCATACACACCATGCAGGATCCTGGTACACTGTGAAACTGCCATACACATTTGGAAGGGTCCTGATGCACTGTGAAAACCCCATTCAAAACTGGCAGGATCCTGATAAACTGTAAAACTCACATACTCTCCTGTCAGGAGCCTGATAAACTGTGAAACCCCCACACACACCTGGCAGGATCCTGATAAACTGTGAAAATCCCAGACACACCTGGCAGGATCCTGATAAACTGTGAAACCCACATACACCCCTGGCAGGATCCTGATACACTGTGAAAACCCAAACACACGATGCAGGATCCTGATACACTGTGAAACGCCCATACACATCTGGAAGGATTCTGATCCACTGTGAAACCCCATACACACCTGGCAGGATCATGATAAACTGTGAAAAACACATACACACCTGGCAGGACCCTGATACACTGTGAAAACCCCATACACATGTGGCAGGATCATGATAAACTGTTAAACCCACATACACACCTGGCAGGATCCTGATACACTGTGAAACCCCCATACACACTTGGCAGGATCCTGAGCCACTGTGAAAACCCCATACACACCTGGCAGGATTATGTTATACTGTGAAACCCCCTTCACATTTGGCAGGATCCTGAAACAATGTGAAAACCCCATGCACACCTGGCAGGATCCTGATGCACTGTGAAACCCCGTTCACATTTGGCAGGATCCTGATACACTGTGAAACCCCCTACACACCTGGCAGGATCCTGATCCACTGTGAAAACCCGGTCACATTTGGCAGGATCCTGATACACTGTGAAAACCCGAAACACACCTGGGAGGATTCTGATAGACTGTGAAACCCCATACACACCTGGCAGGATCCTGATACACTGTGAAAACCCCTTACACACCTGGCAGGATCGTGATACACTGTGAAAACCCCATGCACACCTGGCAGGATCCTGATAAACTGTGAAAACCCATACACACGATGCTGGATCCTGAAACACTGTGAAGCACCCATACACATCTGTAAGGAGCCTGATGGACTGTGAAAACCCCATACACATCTGGCAGGATCCTGATAAACTGTGAAACCCACATACACACCTGGCAGGATCCTGATAAACTGTGAAACCCCCATACACACCTTGCAGGATCCTGATAAACTGTGAAACCCCCACACACAACTGGCAGGATCCTGATAAACTGTGAAACCCAAATACACACCTGGCAGGATCCTGATACACTGTAAAAGCCCCATACACACCTGGCAGGATCCTGATACACAGTGAAAACCCCATACACACCTGGCAGGAACCTGATTAACTGTGAAATCCAATACACACGATGCAGGATCCTGATACACTGTGAAACACCCATGCACATCTGGCAGGATCCTGATGCACTGTGAAAAACTCATTCACATCTGGCAGGATCCTGATCCACTGTGAAATCTCCATACACATCTGGCAGGATCCTGATACTCTTTGAATATCCGGTACACACCTGGCAAGATCCTGATCCACTGTGAAACCCCATTCACATCTGGCAGGATCCTGATATGCAGTGAAACCCCATTCACATCTGGCAGGATCCTGATACACTGTGAAACCCCATATACACCTGACAGGATCCTGATCCACTGTGAAAACCCCATACACACCTGGAAGAATCCGGATGCACTGCGAAAACCCACAAGCACACCTGGAAGGATCCTGATACACTGTGAAAACCCCCATACACACCTGGCAGGATCCTGTTATACTGTGAAACCCCCTTCACATTTGGCAGGATCCTGATACACTGTGAAACCCCATGCACACCTGGCAGAATCCTGATCCACTGTGAAACCCCATTCACATCTGGCAGGATCCTGATACACATTGAAACCCCATTCACATCTGGCAGGATCCAGATACACTGTGAAACCCCATATATACCTGGCAGGATCCTGATCCACTGTGAAAACCCCATACACACCTGGCAGGATCCTGTTATAATGTGAAACCCCCTTCACATTTGGCAGGATCCTGATGCACTGTGAAACCCCATACACACCTGGCAGAATCCTGATCCACTGTGAAAACCCAAACACACCTGGTAGGATCCTGATACACTGTGAAACCCCCATACACACCTGGCAGGATCCTGATCCACTGTGAAAACCCCATACACACCTGGCAGGATCCTGTTATACTGTGAAACCCCCTTCACATTTGGCAGGATCCTGATACACTGTGAAAACCCCAAACACACCTGGGAGGATCCTGATACACTGTGAAACCCCATACACACCTGGCAGGATCCAGATACACTGTGAAACCTTCATACACACCTGGAAGGATCCTGATACACTGTGAAATCCTCAAACACATCTGGCAGGATCCTGATACACTGTGAAACCCCATACACACCTGGCAGGATCCTGATCCACTGTGAAACCACCATACACACTTGGAATGACCTGATAGACTGTGAAAACCCGAAACACCTGGCAGATCCTGATACACTGTGAAAAACCCATACACACCTGGCAGGCTCCTGATACAATTTGAAACGCTCATGCACACCTGGCAGGATCCTGATACACTGTGTAACCCCCTTCCACATCTGGAAGGATCCTGATGCACTGTGAAAACCCCATGCACATCTGGCAGGATCCTGATGCACTGTGAAAGCTCCATTCACATCTGGCAGGATCCTGATAAACTGTGAAACCCACATACACACCTGGCAGGATCCTGATCCACTGTGAAAACCCGTTCAAATTTGGCAGGATCCTGATACACTGTGAAAACCCCAAACAGACCTGGGAGGATCCTGATAGACTGTGAAACCCCATACACACCTGGCAGGATCCTGATACACTGTGAAACCTTCATACACACCTGGAAGGATCCTGATACACTGTGAAAACCCCAAACACATCTGGCACGATCCTGATACACTGTGAAACCCCATACACACCTGGCAGGATCCTGATCCACTGTGAAACCACCATACACACCTGCAAGGACCTGATAGACTGTGAAAACCCGAAACACATCTGGCAGGATCCTGATACACTGTGAATCCCCATACACACCTGGCAGGATCCTGATACACTGTGAAAACCCCAGACACACCTGGCAGGATCCTGATCCACTGTGAAAACCCCATGCACACCTGGCAGGATCCTGATCCACTGTGAAACCTCCTTCACATTTGGCAGGATCCTGATATACTGTGAAACCCCCTACACACCTGGCAGGATCCTGATCCACTGTGAAATACCGTTCACATTTGGCAGGATCCTGATACACTGTGAAAACACCAAACACACCTGGGAGGATCCTGATAAACTGCGAAACCCCATACACACCTGGCAGGATCCTGATACACTGTGAAACCTTCATACACACCTGGAAGGATCCAGATACACTGTGAAAACCCCAAACACATCTGGCAGGATCCTGATGCACTGTGAAACCCCAGACACACCTGGCAGGATCCTGATCCACTGTGAAACCACCATACACACCTGGAAGGACCTGATAGACTGTGAAAACCCGAAACACATCTGGCAGGATCATGATACACTGTGAAACCCCATACACACCTGGCATATCCTGGTACACTGTGAAAAACCCATACACACCTGGCAGGATCCTGATACAATGTGAAACGCTCATACACATCTGGAAGGACCCTGATGCACTGTTAAAGCTCCATTCACATCTGGCAGGATTCTGATAAGCTGTGAAACCCACATACACACCTGGCAGGATCCTGATGATCTGTGAAATCCCTGACACACCAGGCAGGCTCCTGATCCACTGTGAAAACCCCGGACACACCTGGCAGGATCCTGATCCACTGTGAAACCCCATTCACATCTGGCAGGATCCTGATAAACTGTGAAACCCACATGCACACCTGGCAGGATCCTGATCTACTGTGAAACTCCATACACACCAGGCATGATCCTGATAAACTGTGAAAACCCCATACACACCAGGCAGGATCCTGATAAACTGTGAAACCCACATACACATCTGGCAGGATCCTGATCCACTGTGAAAACCCCATACACACCTGGCAGGATCCTGATACACTGTGGAAACCCAATACACACCTGGCAGGATCCTGATAAACTGTGAAAGCCCATACACACCATGCAGGATCCTGGTACACTGTGAAACTGCCATACACATCTGGAAGGGTCCTGATGCACTGTGAAAACCCCATTCAAAACTGGCAGGATCCTGATAAACTGTAAAACTCACATACTCTCCTGTCAGGAGCCTGATAAACTGTGAAACCCCCACACACACCTGGCAGGATCCTGATAAACTGTGAAAATCCCAGACACACCTGGCAGGATCCTGATAAACTGTGAAACCCACATACACCCCTGGCAGGATCCTGATACACTGTGAAAACCCAAACACACGATGCAGGATCCTGATACACTGTGAAACGCCCATACACATCTGGAAGGATTCTGATCCACTGTGAAACCCCATACACACCTGGCAGGATCATGATAAACTGTGAAAAACACATACACACCTGGCAGGACCCTGATACACTGTGAAAACCCCATACACATGTGGCAGGATCATGATAAACTGTTAAACCCACATACACACCTGGCAGGATCCTGATACACTGTGAAACCCCCATACACACTTGGCAGGATCCTGAGCCACTGTGAAAACCCCATACACACCTGGCAGGATTATGTTATACTGTGAAACCCCCTTCACATTTGGCAGGATCCTGAAACACTGTGAAAACCCCATGCACACCTGGCAGGATCCTGATGCACTGTGAAACCCCGTTCACATTTGGCAGGATCCTGATACACTGTGAAACCCCCTACACACCTGGCAGGATCCTGATCCACTGTGAAAACCCGGTCACATTTGGCAGGATCCTGATACACTGTGAAAACCCGAAACACACCTGGGAGGATTCTGATAGACTGTGAAACCCCATACACACCTGGCAGGATCCTGATACACTGTGAAAACCCCTTACACACCTGGCAGGATCTTGATACACTGTGAAAACCCCATGCACACCTGGCAGGATCCTGATAAACTGTGAAAACCCATACACACGATGCTGGATCCTGAAACACTGTGAAGCACCCATACACATCTGTAAGGAGCCTGATGGACTGTGAAAACCCCATACACATCTGGCAGGATCCTGATAAACTGTGAAACCCACATACACACCTGGCAGGATCCTGATAAACTGTGAAACCCCCATACACACCTTGCAGGATCCTGATAAACTGTGAAACCCCCACACACAACTGGCAGGATCCTGATAAACTGTGAAACCCAAATACACACCTGGCAGGATCCTGATACACTGTAAAAGCCCCATACACACCTGGCAGGATCCTGATACACAGTGAAAACCCCATACACACCTGGCAGGAACCTGATTAACTGTGAAATCCAATACACACGATGCAGGATCCTGATACACTGTGAAACACCCATGCACATCTGGCAGGATCCTGATGCACTGTGAAAAACTCATTCACATCTGGCAGGATCCTGATCCACTGTGAAATCTCCATACACATCTGGCAGGATCCTGATACTCTTTGAATATCCGGTACACACCTGGCAAGATCCTGATCCACTGTGAAACCCCATTCACATCTGGCAGGATCCTGATATGCAGTGAAACCCCATTCACATCTGGCAGGATCCTGATACACTGTGAAACCCCATATACACCTGGCAGGATCCTGATCCACTGTGAAAACCCCATACACACCTGGAAGAATCCGGATGCACTGCGAAAACCCACAAGCACACCTGGAAGGATCCTGATACACTGTGAAAACCCCCATACACACCTGGCAGGATCCTGTTATACTGTGAAACCCCCTTCACATTTGGCAGGATCCTGATACACTGTGAAACCCCATGCACACCTGGCAGAATCCTGATCCACTGTGAAACCCCATTCACATCTGGCAGGATCCTGATACGCATTGAAACCCCATTCACATCTGGCAGGATCCAGATACACTGTGAAACCCCATATATACCTGGCAGGATCCTGATCCACTGTGAAAACCCCATACACACCTGGCAGGATCCTGTTATAATGTGAAACCCCCTTCACATTTGGCAGGATCCTGATGCACTGTGAAACCCCATACACACCTGGCAGAATCCTGATCCACTGTGAAAACCCAAACACACCTGGTAGGATCCTGATACACTGTGAAACCCCCATACACACCTGGCAGGATCCTGATCCACTGTGAAAACCCCATACACACCTGGCAGGATCCTGTTATACTGTGAAACCCCCTTCACATTTGGCAGGATCCTGATACACTGTGAAAACCCCAAACACACCTGGGAGGATCCTGATACACTGTGAAACCCCATACACACCTGGCAGGATCCAGATACACTGTGAAACCTTCATACACACCTGGAAGGATCCTGATACACTGTGAAATCCCCAAACACATCTGGCAGGATCCTGATACACTGTGAAACCCCATACACACCTGGCAGGATCCTGCTCCACTGTGAAACCACCATACACACTTGGAATGACCTGATAGACTGTGAAAACCCGAAACACCTGGCAGATCCTGATACACTGTGAAAAACCCATACACACCTGGCAGGCTCCTGATACAATTTGAAACGCTCATGCACACCTGGCAGGATCCTGATACACTGTGTAACCCCCTTACACATCTGGAAGGATCCTGATGCACTGTGAAAACCCCATGCACATCTGGCAGGATCCTGATGCACTGTGAAAGCTCCATTCACATCTGGCAGGATCCTGATAAACTGTGAAACCCACATACACACCTGGCAGGATCCTGATCCACTGTGAAAACCCCATACACACCTGGAAGAATCCGGATGCACTGAGAAAACCCCCAAGCACACCTGGCAGGATCCTGATACACTGTGAAAACCCCCATACACACCTGGCAGGATCCTGTTATACTGTGAAACCCCCTTCACATTTGGCAGGATCCTGATACACTGTGAAACCCCATGCACACCTGGCAGGATCCTGATCCACTGTGAAAACCCCATACACACCTGATAGGATCCTGATACACTGTGAAACCCCCATACACACTTGGCAGGATCCTGAGCCACTGTGAAAACCCCATACACA
Source organism: Heterodontus francisci (assembly GCF_036365525.1). Classification (NCBI taxonomy): domain Eukaryota; kingdom Metazoa; phylum Chordata; class Chondrichthyes; order Heterodontiformes; family Heterodontidae; genus Heterodontus; species Heterodontus francisci. The sequence continues at coordinate 1,002,089 of NW_027141112.1, read as the reverse complement.
CCTGGCAGGATTATGCTATACTGTGAAACCTCCTTCACATTTGGCAGGATCCTGAAACACTGTGAAAACCCCATGCACACCTGGCAGGATCCTGATGCACTGTGAAACCCCGTTCACATTTGGCAGGATCCTGATACACTGTGAAAACCCCTACACACCTGGCAGGATCCTGATCCACTGTGAAAACCCGGTCACATTTGGCAGGATCCTGATACACTGTGAAAACCCCAAACAGACCTGGGAGGATCCTGGTAGACTGTGAAACCCCATACACACCTGGCAGGATCCTGATACACTGTGAAACCTTCATACACAGCTGGAAGGATCCTGATACACTGTGAAAACCCCAAACACATCTGGCAGGATCCTGATACACTGTGAAACCCCATACACACCTGGCAGGATCCTGATCCACTGTGAAACCACCATACACACCTGCAAGGACCTGATAGACTGTGAAAACCAGAAACACATCTGGCAGGATCCTGATACACTGTGAAACCCCATACACACCTGGCCGGATCCTGATACACTGTGAAACACCCAGACACATCTAGAAGGATCCTGATGCACTGTGAAAACCCCATGCACATCTGGCAGGATCCTGATGCACTGTGAAAATCTCATTCACATTAGGCAGGATCCTGATCCACTGTGAAATCTCCATACACATTTGGCCGGATCCGGATACACTGTGAAAACCCTGTACACACCTGGCAGAATCCTGATCCACTGTGAAACCCCATTCACATCTGGCAGGATCCTGATACGCAGTGAAACCCCATTCACATCTGGCAGGATCCAGATACACTGTGAAACCCCATATACACCTGGCAGGATCCTGATCCACTGTGAAAACCCCATACACACCTGGCAGGATCCTGATCCACTGTGAAACCCCCATACACACCTGGCAGGATCCTGATCCACTGTGAAAACCCCATACACACCTGGCAGGATCCTGTTATACTGTGAAACCCCCTTCACATTTGGCAGGATCCTGATACACTGTGAAAACCCCAAACACAGCTGGGAGGATCCTGATACACTGTGAAACCCCATACACACCTGGCAGGATCCAGATACACTGTGAAACCTTCATACACACCTGGAAGGATCCTGATACACTGTGAAATCCCCAAACACATCTGGCAGGATCCTGATACACTGTGAAACCCCATACACACCTGGCAGGATCCTGATCCACTGTGAAACCACCATACACACTTGGAATGACCTGATAGACTGTGAAAACCCGAAACACCTGGCAGATCCTGATACACTGTGAAAAACCCATACACACCTGGCAGGATCCTGATACAATTTGAAACGCTCATGCACACCTGGCAGGATCCTGATACACTGTGTAACCCCCTTACACATCTGGAAGGATCCTGATGCACTGTGAAAACCCCATGCACATCTGGCAGGATCCTGATGCACTGTGAAAGCTCCATTCACATCTGGCAGGATCCTGATGAACTGTGAAACCCACATACACACCTGGCAGGATCCTGATAATCTGTGAAAACCCCATACACACCTGGCAGGATCCTGATCCACTGTGAAAATTCCATACACATCTGGCAAGATCCTGATACTCTGTGAAAACCCCGTACACACCTGGCAGGATCCTGATCCTCTGTGAAACCCCATTCACATCTGGCAGGATCCTGATAAACTGTGAAACCCACATGCACACCTGGCAGGATCCTGATCCACTGTGAAACCCCAGACACACCAGGCATGATCCTGATAAACTGTAAAAACCACATACACACCAGGCAGGATCCTGATAAACTGTGAAACCCACATACACATCTGGCAGGATCCTGATACACTGTCAAAACCCCATACACACCTGGCAGGATCCTGATACACTGTGAAAACCCCATACACACCTGGCAGGATCCTGATAAACTGTGGAAGCCCATACACACGATGCAGGATCCTGGTACACTGTGAAACACCTATACACATCTGGAATGGTCCTGATGGACTGTGAAAACCCCATACTCATCTGGATGGATACTGATGCACCGTGAAAACCCCATTCACATCTGGCAGGATCCTGAAAAACTGTGAAACCCACATACACACCTGGCAGGGTCCTGATAAACTGTGAAACCCCCATGCACACCTGGCAGGTTCCTGATAAACTGTGAAAACCCCAGACACAACTGGCAGGATCCTGATAAACTGTGAAACCCACATACACACCTGGCAGGATCCTGATACACTGTGCAAACCCCATAAACACCTGTCAGGATCCTGATACACTGTGAAAACCCCATACATACCTGGCAGGATCCTGATACACTGTGAAACCCCAAACACACGATGCAGGATCCTGATACACTGTGAAACGCCCATACACATCTGGAAGGATTCTGATGCACTGTGAAATCCCCATACACATCTATAAGGATCCTGAACCACTGTGAAATCTCCATTCACATCTGGCTGGATCCTGATACACTGTGAAAACCCCGTACACACCTGGCAGGCTCCTGATCCACTGTGAAACCCCATTCACATCTGGCAGGATCCTGATACGCAGTGAAACCCCATTCGCATCTGGCAGGATACTGATACACTGTGCAACCCCATACACACCTGCCAGGATCCTGATCCACTGTGAACTCCCCAGACACACCTGGAAGGATCCGGATACACTGTGAAAACGCCCATACACACCTGGCAGAATCCTGATCCTCTGTGAAAACCCCATACACACCTGGCAGGATCCTGTTATACTGTGAAACCCCGTTGACATTTGGCAGGATCCTGATACACTGTGAAACCCCATACACACCTGGCAGGATCCTGATCCACTGTGAAACCCCGTTCACATTTGGCAGGATCCTGATACACTGTGAAAACCCAAACACACCTGGGAGGACCCTGATACACTGCGAAAACCCCCATACACACCTGGCAGGATCCTGATCCACTGTGAAAACCCCATACACACTTGGCAGGATCCTGTTATACTGTGAAACCCCCTTCACATTTGGCAGGATCCTGATACACTGTGAAACCCCATAAACACCTGGCAGGATCCTGATCCACTGTGAAACCCCGTTCACATTTGGCAGGATGCTGATACACTGTGAAACCCCGTTCACTTTTGGCAGGATCCTGATACACTGTGAAACCCCAAGCAAACCTGGCAGGATCCTGATCTACTGTGAAACCCCGTTAACATTTGGCAGGATCCTGATACACTGTGAAAACCCCATACACACCTGGGAGGATCCTGATACACTGTGAAAACCCCATACACACCTGGCAGGATCCTGATCCACTGTGAAAACCCCATACACACCTGGCAGGATCCTGTTATACTGTGAAACCTCCTTCACATTTGGCAGGATCCTGATGCACTGTGAAACCCCATGCACACCTGGCAGGATCCTGATCCACTGTGAAACCCCGTTCACATTTGGCAGGATCCTGATACACTGTGAAACCCCCTACACACCTGGCAGGATCCTGATCCACTGTGAAATCCCGTTCACATTTGGCAGGATCCTGATACACTGTGAAAACACCAAACACACCTGGGAGGATCCAGAAAAACCGCGAAACCCCATACACACCTGGCAGGATCCTGATACACTGTGAAACCTTCATACACACCTGCAAGGATCCTGATACACTGTGAAAACCCCAAACACATCTGGCAGGATCCTGATACACTGTGAAACCCCAGACACACCTGGCAGGATCCTGATCCACTGTGAAACCACCATACACACCTGGAAGGACCTGATAGACTGTGAAAACCCGAAACACATCTGGCAGGATCCTGATACACTGTGAAACCCCATACACACCTGGCAGATCCTGGTACACTGTGAGAAACCCATACACACCTGGCAGGATCCTGATACAATGTGAAACGCTCATACACATCTGGAATGATACTGATGCACTGTTAAAGCTCCATTCACATCTGGCAGGATCCTGATAAGCTGTGAAACCCACATACACACCTGGCAGGATCCTGAGAATCTGGGAAATCCCTGACACACCAGGCAGGCTCCTGATCCACTGTGAAAACCCCATACACACCTGGCAGGATCCTGATCCACTGTGAAAACTCCATACACATCTGGCAAGATCCTGATACTCTGTGAAAACCCCGGACACACCTGGCAGGATCCTGATCCACTGTGAAAACCCCATACACACTTGGCAGGATCCTGTTATACTGTGAAACCCCCTTCACATTTGGCAGGATCCTGATACACTGTGAAACCCCATAAACACCTGGCAGGATCCTGATCCACTGTGAAACCCCGTTCACATTTGGCAGGATCCTGATACACTGTGAAAACCCAAACACACCTGGGAGGATCCTGATACACTGCGAAAGCCCCCATACACACCTGGCAGGATCCTGATCCACTGTGAAAACCCCATACACACTTGGCAGGATCCTGTTATACTGTGAAACCCCCTTCACATTTGGCAGGATCCTGATACACTGTGAAACCCCATAAACACCTGGCAGGATCCTGATCCACTGTGAAACCCCGTTCACATTTGGCAGGATCCTGATACACTGTGAAACCAGGTTCACTTTTGACAGGATCCTGATACACTGTGAAACCCCAAGCAAACCTGGCAGGATCCTGATCTACTGTGAAACCCCGTTCACATTTGGCAGGATCCTGATACACTGTGAAAACCCCATACACACCTGGGAGGATCCTGATACACTGTGAAAACCCCATACACACCTGGCAGGATCCTGATCCACTGTGAAAACCCCATACACACCTGGCAGGATCCTGTTATACTGTGAAACCTCCTTCACATTTGGCAGGATCCTGATGCACTGTGAAACCCCAGGCACACCTGGCAGGATCCTGATCCACTGTGAAACCCCGTTCACATTTGGCAGGTTCCTGATACACTGTGAAACCCCCAACACACCTGGCAGGATCCTGATCCACTGTGAAATCCCGTTCACATTTGGCAGGATCCTGATACACTGTGAAAACACCAAACACACCTGGGAGGATCCAGAAAAACCGCGAAACCCCATACACACCTGGCAGGATCCTGATACACTGTGAAACCTTCATACACACCTGGAAGGATCCTGATACACTGTGAAAACCCCAAATACATCTGGCAGGATCCTGATACACTGTGAAACCCCAGACACACCTGGCAGGATCCTGATCCACTGTGAAACCACCATACACACCTGGAAGGACCTGATAGACTGTGAAAACCCGAAACACATCTGGCAGGATCCTGATACACTGTGAAACCCCATACACACCTGGCAGATCCTGGTACACTGTGAGAAACCCATACACACCTGGCAGGATCCTGATACAATGTGAAACGCTCATACACACCTGGAAGGATCCTGATAATCTGGGAAATCCCTGACACACCAGGCAGGCTCCTGATCCACTGTGAAAACCCCATACACACCTGGCAGGATCCTGATCCACTGTGAAAACTCCATACACATCTGGCAAGATCCTGATACTCTGTGAAATCCCCGGACACACCTGGCAGGATCCTGATCCACTGTGAAACCCCATTCACATCTGGCAGGATCCTGATAAACTGTGAAACCCACATGCACACCTGGCAGGATCCTGATCCACTGTGAAACCCCATACACACCAGGCATGATCCTGATAAACTGTGAAAGCCCCATACACACCAGGCAGGATCCTGATAAACTGTGAAACCCACATACACATCTGGCAGCATCCTGATACACTGTGAAAACCCCATACACACCTGGCAGGATCCTGATACACTGTGAAAACCCCATACACACCTGGCAGGATCCTGATAAACTGTGGAAGCCCATACACATGATGCAGGATCCTGGTACACTGTGAAACACCCATACACATCTGGAAGTGTCCTGATGGACTGTGAAAACCCCAAACACATCTGGCAGGATACTGATGCAATGTGAAAACCCCATTCACAACTGGCAGGATCCTGATAAACTGTGAAACTCACATACACACCTGGCAGGATCCTGATAAACTGTGAAACCCCCATACACACCTGGCAGGATCCTGATAAACTGTGAAAACCCCAGACACACCTGGCAGGATCCTGATAAACTGTGAAACCCACATACACCCCTGGCAGGATCCTGATACACTGTGAAAACCCAAACACACGATGCAGGATCCTGATACACTGTGAAACGCCCATACACATCTGGAAGGATTCTGATGCACTGTGAAATCCCCATACACATCTGGCAGGATCCTGATGCACTGTGAGATCCCCATTCACATCTGGCAGGATCCTGATACGCAGTGAAACCCCATTCGCATCTGGCAGGATCCTGATACACTGTGCAACCCCATACACAATTGCCAGGATCCTGATCCACTGTGAAATCCCCACACACACCTGGAAGGATCCGGATACACTGAGAAAACCCCCATACACACCTGGAAGGATCCTGATACACTGTGAAAACCCCCATACACACCTGGCAGGATCCTGATCCACTGTGAAAACCCCATACACACCTGGCAGGATCCTGTTATACTGTGAAACCCCGTTCATATTTGACAGGATCCTGATACACTGTGAAACCCCGTTCACATTTGGCAGGATCCGGATACACTATGAAATGCCCAAACACACCTGGGAGGATCCTGATGCACTGTGAAACCCCATACACACCTGAAAGGATCCGGATACACTGTGAAAACCCCCATACACACCTGGAAGGATCCTGATACACTGTGAAAACCCCATACACACCTGGCAGGATCCTGTTATACTGTGAAATCCCCTCACATTTGGCAGGATCCTGATACACTGTGAAACCCCATACACACCTGGCAGGATCCTGATCCTCTGTGAAACCCCGTTTACATTTGGCAGGATCCTGATACACTGTGAAACCCCGTTCACATTTGGCAGGATCCTGATACACTGTGAAACCCCAAGCACACCTGGCAGGATCCTGATCTACTGTGAAACCCCTTTCACATTTCGCAGGATCCTGATACACTGTGAAAACCCCAAACACACCTGGGAGGATCCTGATACACTGTGAAACCCCATACACATCTGGCAGGATCCTGATCCACTGTGAAACACTCATACACAACTGGAAGGATCCTGATCCACTGTGAAAACTCCATACACATCTGGCAAGATCCTGATACTCTGTGAAATCCCCGGACACACCTGGCAGGATCCTGATCCACTGTGAAACCCCATTCACATCTGGCAGGATCCTGATAAACTGTGAAACCCACATGCACACCTGGCAGGATCCTGATCCACTGTGAAACCCCATACACACCAGGCATGATCCTGATAAACTGTGAAAGCCCCATACACACCAGGCAGGATCCTGATAAACTGTGAAACCCACATACACATCTGGCAGCATCCTGATACACTGTGAAAACCCCATACACACCTGGCAGGATCCTGATACACTGTGAAAACCCCATACACACCTGGCAGGATCCTGATAAACCTTGGAAGCCCATACACACGATGCAGGATCCTGGTACACTGTGAAACACCCATACACATCTGGAAGGGTCCTGATGGACTGTGAAAACCCCAAACACATCTGGCAGGATACTGATGCAATGTGAAAACCCCATTCACAACTGGCAGGATCCTGATAAACTGTGAAACTCACATACACTCCTGGCAGGATCCTGATAAACTGTGAAACCCCCATACACACCTGGCAGGATCCTGATAAACTGTGAAAACCCCAGACACACCTGGCAGGATCCTGATAAACTGTGAAACCCACATACACCCCTGGCAGGATCCTGATACACTGTGAAAACCCAAACACACGATGCAGGATCCTGATACACTGTGAAACGCCCATACACATCTGGAAGGATTCTGATGCACTGTGAAATCCCCATACACATCTGGCAGGATCCTGATGCACTGTGAGATCCCCATTCACATCTGGCAGGATCCTGATACGCAGTGAAACCCCATTCGCATCTGGCAGGATCCTGATACACTGTGCAACCCCATACACAATTGCCAGGATCCTGATCCACTGTGAAATCCCCACACACACCTGGAAGGATCCGAATACACTGAGAAAACCCCCATACACACCTGGAAGGATCCTGATACACTGTGAAAACCCCCATACACACCTGGCAGGATCCTGATCCACTGTGAAAACCCCATACACACCTGGCAGGATCCTGTTATACTGTGAAACCCCGTTCACATTTGACAGGATCCTGATACACTGTGAAACCCCGTTCACATTTGGCAGGATCCGGATACACTATGAAATGCCCAAACACACCTGGGAGGATCCTGATGCACTGTGAAACCCCATACACACCTGAAAGGATCCGGATACACTGTGAAAACCCCCATACACACCTGGAAGGATCCTGATACACTGTGAAAACCCCATACACACCTGGCAGGATCCTGTTATACTGTGAAATCCCCTCACATTTGGCAGGATCCTGATACACTGTGAAACCCCATACACACCTGGCAGGATCCTGATCCTCTGTGAAACCCCGTTTACATTTGGCAGGATCCTGATACACTGTGAAACCCCGTTCACATTTGGCAGGATCCTGATACACTGTGAAACCCCAAGCACACCTGGCAGGATCCTGATCTACTGTGAAACCCCTTTCACATTTCGCAGGATCCTGATACACTGTGAAAACCCCAAAAACACCTGGGAGGATCCTGATACACTGTGAAACCCCATACACATCTGGCAGGATCCTGATCCACTGTGAAACACTCATACACAACTGGAAGGATCCTGATACACTGTGAAATACCCAAACACATCTGGCAGGATCCTGATCCACTGTGAAAACCCATACACACCTGGAAGGATCCTGATCCACTGTGAAACCCCCATGCACACCAGGAAGGATCAGGATACACTGTGAAAATCCCAAACACACCTGGGAGGATCCTGATACACTGTGAAAGCCAATACACACCTGGCAGGATCCTGATCCACTGTGAAACCCCCATACACACCTTGAAGGATCCTGATAAACTGTGAAAACTCGAAAAACATCTGGCAGGATCCTGATGCACTGTGTAACTCCCATACACATCTGGAAGGATCCTGATGCACTGTGAAACACCCATACACACCTGGCAGGATCCTGATAATCTGTGAAAACCCCAGACACACCAGGCAGGATCCTGATAAACTGTGAAACCCCCATACACACCAGGACGGATCCTGATACACTGTGAAATCCCCATACACACCTGGCAGTATACTGATAAACTGTGAAACCCACATACACACCTGGCAGGATCCTGATGAACTGTGATACCCCCAGACACACCAGGCAGGATCCTGATAAACTGTGAAACCCCCATACACACCTGGCAGGATCCTGATAAACTGTGGGTCCCCAAACACTCGATGCAGGATCCTGATACACTGTGAAAACATCAGACACATCTGGAAGGATCCTGATGCATTCTGAAAACTCCAGACACATCTGGCATGATGCTGATGCACTGTGAAAACCCCATTCACATCTGGCAGAAACCTGATAAACTGTGAAACCCCCGGACACACCAGGCAGGGTACTGATAAAATGTGAAACCCCCATACACACCTGGCAGGATCCTGAAAAACTGTGAAACACCCATACACACCTGGCAAGATCCTGATAAACTGTGACACCCACATACACACCTGGCAGGATCCTGATAACTGTGAAAATCCCATACACACCTGGCAGGATCCTGATACTCTGTGAAAACCCCATACACACGTGGCAGGATCCTGATCCACTGTGAAACCCCATACACACCAGGCAGGATCCTGATAAACTGTGAAACCAACATAAACACCAGGCAGGAGCCTGACAAACTCTGAATCCCACATACACACCTGCAGGATCCTGATATACTGTGAAACCCACATACACACGTGGCAGGATCCTGATACACTGTGAAACACCCACACACATCTGGAAGGATCCTGATGCACTGCGAAAAACCCATACGCATCTAGCAGGATCCTGACGCACTGTGAAAACCCCACTCACATCTGGCACGATCCTGATGAACTGTGAAACCCACATACTCACCTGGCAGGATCCTGATAAACTGTGAAACCCCCAGACACACCTGGCAGCATACTGATAAACTGTGCAACCCACATATACACCTGGCAGGATCCTGATAAACTGTGAAACCCCCATACACATCTGGCAGGATCCTGATAAACTGTGACACCCACATACACACCTGGCAGGATCCTGATAACTGTGAAACCCCCATACACATCTGGCAGGATCCTGATACACTGCGAAAACCACATACACACGTGGCAGGATCCTAATCCACTGTGAAACCCCATACACACCAGGCAGGATCCTGATAAACTCTGAAACCCACATACACACCTGCAGGATCCTGATATACTGTGAAACCCCATACACACGTGGCAGGCTCCTGATACACTGTGAAACACCCATACACATCTGGAAGGATCCTGATGCACTGTGAAAACCCCATACACATCTGGCAGGATCCTGATGCACTGTGAAAACCCCACTCACATCTGGCAGGATCCTGATAAACTGTGAAACCCACATACTCACCTGGCAGGATCCTGATAAACTGTGAAACCCCCAGACACAGCAGGAAGGATACCGATAAACTGTGGAAACCCCATACACACCTGGCAGGATCCTGATAAACTGTGAAACCCCCATACACACCTGCCGGGATCCTGATAAACTGTGAAACCCACATACACAACTGGCAGGATCCTGATAAACTGTGAAACCCCAATACATGCCTGGAAGGATCCTGATAAACTGTGAAAACCCCATACACACCTGGCAGGATCCTGATACACTGTGAAAACCCCATACACACCTGGCAGGATCCTGATAAACTGTGAAACCCCCATACACACCTGGCAGGATCCTGATACCCTGTGAAACCCCCATACACACCTGGCATCATACTGATAAACTGTGGAACCCACATACACACCTGGCAGGATCCGGATAAACTGTGAAACCCCCATACACACCTGGCAGGATCCTGATAAACTGTGAAACCCCCATACACACCTGGCAGGATCCTGATAAACTGTGAAAAGCCCATACACACCTGGCAGGATCCTGATACACAGTAAAAACCCCATACACATCTGGCAGGATCCTGATAGACTGTGAAATCCCCATACACACCTGGCAGGATCCTGATAGACTGTGAAACACCCATGCACACCTGGCAGGATCCTGATAAACTGTGAAACCCCCATGCACACCTGGCAGGATACTGAGAAACTTTGAAACACACATGCACACCTGGCAGGATACTGATACACTGTGAAAATCCCATACACAGCTGGCAGGATCCTGATAAACTGTGAAAGCCCATACACACGATGCAGGATCTTGGTACACTGTGAAACACCCATACACATCTGGAAGGGTCCCGATGGACTGTGAAAACCCCATACACATCTGGCAGGATACTGATGCACTGTGAAAACCCCATTCACAACTGGCAGGATCCTGATAAACTGTGAAACTCACATACACACCTGGCAGGATCCTGATAAACTGTGAAACCCCCATACACACCTGGAAGGATCCTGATGCACTGTGAAAACCCCATACACATCTGGCAGGATCCTGATGCACTGTGAAAACCCCACTCACATCTGGCAGGATCCTGATAAACTGTGAAACCCACATACTCACCTGGCAGGATCCTGATAAACTGTGAAACCCCCAGACACAGCAGGAAGGATACCGATAAACTGTGGAAACCCCATACACACCTGGCAGGATCCTGATAAACTGTGAAACCCCCATACACACCTGCCGGGATCCTGATAAACTGTGAAACCCACATACACAACTGGCAGGATCCTGATAAACTGTGAAACCCCAATACATGCCTGGAAGGATCCTGATAAACTGTGAAAACCCCATACACACCTGGCAGGATCCTGATACACTGTGAAAACCCCATACACACCTGGCAGGATCCTGATAAACTGTGAAACCCCCATACACACCTAGCAGGATCCTGATACCCTGTGAAACCCCCATACTCACCTGGCATCATACTGATAAACTGTGGAACCCACATACACACCTGGCAGGATCCGGATAAACTGTGAAACCCCCATACACACCTGGCAGGATCCTGATAAACTGTGAAACCCCCATACACACCTGGCAGGATCCTGATAAACTGTGAAAAGCCCATACACACCTGGCAGGATCCTGATACACAGTAAAAACCCCATACACACCTGGCAGGATCCTGATAGACTGTGAAATCCCCATACACACCTGGCAGGATCCTGATAGACTGTGAAACACCCATGCACACCTGGCAGGATCCTGATAAACTGTGAAACCCCCATGCACACCTGGCAGGATACTGAGAAACTTTGAAACACACATGCACACCTGGCAGGATACTGATACACTGTGAAAACCCCATACACAGCTGGCAGGATCCTGATAAACTGTGAAAGCCCATACACACGATGCAGGATCTTGGTACACTGTGAAACACCCATACACATCTGGAAGGGTCCCGATGGACTGTGAAAACCCCATACACATCTGGTAGGATACTGATGCACTGTGAAAACCGCATTCACAACTGGCAGGATCCTGATAAACTGTGAAACTCACATACACACCTGGCAGGATCCTGATAAACTGTGAAACCCCCATACACACCTGGCAGGAACTTGATAAAATATGAAAACCCCAGGCACACCTGGCAGGATCCTGATAAACTGTGAAACCCACATACACACCTGGCAGGATCCTGATACACTGTGAAAACCCCATACACACCTGGCAGGATCCTGATAAACTGTGAAACCCCAAACACACGATGCAGGATCCTGATACACTGTGAAACGCCCATACACATCTGGAGGAATTCTGATGCACTGTGAAATCCCCATACACATCTGGCAGGATCCTGATGCACTGTGAAATCCCCATTCACATCTGGCAGGATCCTGATCCACTGTGAAATCTCCATTCACATCTATCAGGATCCTGATACACTGTGAAAACCCCGGACACACCTGGCAGGATCCTGATCCACTGTGAAACCCCATTCACATCTGGCAGGATCCTGATACGCAGCGAAACCCCATTCACATCTGGCAGGATACTGATACACTGTGCAACCCCATACACACCTGCCAGGATCCTGATCCACTGTGAAATCCCGACACACACCAGGAAGGATCCGGAAACACGGAGAAAACCCCCATGCACAGCTGGAAGGATCCTGATACACTGTGAAAACCCCCATACACACCTGGCAGGATCCTGATCCACTGTGAAAACCCCATACACACCTGGCAGATTCCTGTTATACTGTGAAACCCCGTTCACATTTGACAGGATCCTGATACACTGTGAAACCCCGTTCACATTTCGCAGGATCCGGATTCACTGTGAAACCCATACACACCTGGCAGGATCCTGATCCACTGTGAAAACCCCATACACACCTGGCAGGATCCTGATACTCTGTGAAAACCCCATACACACGTGGCAGGATCCTGATCCACTGTGAAACCCCATACACACCAGGCAGGATCCTGATAAACTGTGAAACCCACATAAACACCAGGCAGGAGCCTGACAAACTCTGAAACCCACATACACACCTGCAGGATCCTGATATACTGTGAAACCCCATACACACGTGGCAGGATCCTGATACACTGTGAAACACACACACACATCTGGAAGGATCCTGATGCACTGCGAAAAACCCATACGCATCTAGCAGGATCCTGATGCACTGTGAAACCCCACTCACATCTGGCACGATCCTGATGAACTGTGAAACCCACATACTCACCTGGCAGGATCCTGATAAACTGTGAAACCCCCAGACACACCTGGCAGCATACTGAAAAACTGTGCAACCCACATACACACCTGGCAGGATCGTGATAAACTGTGAAACCCCCATACACATCTGGCAGGATCCTGATAAACTGTGACACCCACATACACACCTGGCAGGATCCTGATAACTGTGAAACCCCCATACACACCTGGCAGGATCCTGATACTCTGTGAAAACCCCATACACACTTGGCAGGATCCTGATCCACAGTGAAACCCCATACACACCAGGCAGGATCCTGATAAACTGTGAAACCCACATAAACACCAGGCAGGAGCCTGATAAACTCTGAAACCCACATACACACCTGCAGGATCCTGATATACTGTGAAACCCCATACACACGTGGCAGGCTCCTGATACACTGTGAAACACCCATACACATCTGGAAGGATCCTGATGCACTGTGAAAACCCCATACACATCTGGCAGGATCCTGATGCACTGTGAAAACCCCACTCACATCTGGCAGGATCCTGATAAACTGTGAAACCCACATACTCACCTGGCAGGATCCTGATAAACTGTGAAACACCACTCACATCTGGCAGGATCCTGATAAACTGTGAAACCCACATACTCACCTGGCAGGATCCTGATAAACTGTGAAACCCCCAGACACAGCAGGAAGGATACCGATAAACTGTGAAACCCCCATACACCCCTGCCGGGATACTGATAAACTGTGAAACCCACATACACAACTGGCAGGATCCTGATAAACTGTGAAACCCCAATACATACCTGGAAGGATCCTGATAAACTGTGAAAACCCCATACACACCTGGCAGGATCCTGATACACTGTGAAAACACCATAGACACCTGGCAGGATCCTGATAAACTGTGAAACCCCCATACACACCTGGCAGGATCCTGATACACTGTGAAACCCCCATACACACCTGGCATCATACTGATAAACTGTGCAACCCACATACACACCTGGCAGGATCCTGATAAACTGTGAAACCCCCATACACACCTGGCAGGATCCTGATAAACTGTGAAACCCCCATACACACCTGGCAGGATCCTGATAAACTGTGAAAAGCCCATACACACCTGCAGGATCCTGATACACAGTAAAAACCCCATACACACCTGGCAGGATCCTGATAGACTGTGAAATCCCTATACACACCTGGCAGGATCCTGATAGACTGTGAAACACCCATACACACCTGGCAGGATCCTGATAAACTGTGAAACCCCCATGCACACCTGGCAGGATACTGATAAACTGTGAAACACACATGCACACCTGGCAGGATACTGATACACTGTGAAAACCCCATACACACCTGGCAGGATCCTGATAAACTGTGAAAGCCCATACACACGATGCAGAATCCTGGTACACTGTGAAACACCCATACACATCTGGAAGGGTCCTGATGGACTGTGAAAACCCCATACACATCTGGCAGGATACTGATGCACTGTGAAAACCCCATTCACAACTGGCAGGATCCTGATAAACTGTGAAACTCACATACACACCTGGCAGGATCCTGATAAACTGTGAAACCCCCATACACACCTGGCAGGAACTTGATAAAATGTGAAAACCCCAGGCACACCTGGCAGGATCCTGATAAACTGTGAAACCCACATACACACCTGGCAGGATCCTGATACACTGTGAAAACCCCATAAACACCTGGCAGGATCCTGATACACTGTGAAAACCCCATACACACCTGGCAGGATCCTGATAAACTGTGAAACCTCAAACACACGATGCAGGATCCTGATGCACTGTGAAATCCCCATTCACATCTGGCAGGATCCTGATCCACTGTGAAATCTCCATTCACATCTGGCAGGATCCTGATACACTGTGAAAACCCCGGACACACCTGGCAGGATCCTGATCCACTGTGAAACCCCATTCACATCTGGCAGGATCCTGATACGCAGCGAAACCCCATTCACATCTGGCAGGATACTGATACACTGTGCAACCCCATACACACCTGCCAGGATCCTGATCCACTGTGAAATCCCCACACACACCTGGAAGGATCCGGAAACACTGAGAAAACCCCCATACACAGCTGGAAGGATCCTGATACACTGTGAAAACCCCCATACACACCTGGCAGGATCCTGATCCACTGTGAAAACCCCATACACAGCTGGAAGGATCCTGATACACTGTGAAAACCCCCATACACACCTGGCAGGATCCTGATCCACTGTGAAAACCCCATACACACCTGGCAGGTTCCTGTTATACTGTGAAACCCCGTTCACATTTGACAGGATCCTGATACACTGTGAAACCCCGTTCACATTTCGCAGGATCCGGATTCACTGTGAAACCCATACACACCTGGCAGGATCCTGATCCACTGTGAAACCCCGTTCACATTTGGCAGGTTCCTGATACACTATGAAAAGCCCAAACTCACCTGGGAGGATCCTGATACACTGTGAAACCCCATACACACCTGAAAGGATCCGGATACACTGTGAAAACCCCCATACACACCTGGAAGGATCCTGATACACTGTGAAAACCCCCATACACACCTGGCAGAATCCTGATCCACTGTGAAACCCCATACACACCTGGCAGGATCCTGATCCTCTGTGAAACCCCGTTCTCATTTGGCAGGATCCTGATGCACTGTGAAACCCCGTTCACATTTGGCAGGATACCGATACACTGTGAAACCCCAAGCACACCTGGCAGGATCCTGATCTACTGTGAAACCCCGTTCACATTTAGCAGGATCCTCACACACTGTGAAAACCCCAAACACACCTGGGAGGATCCTGATACACTGTGAAACCCCATACACACCTGGCAGGTTCCTGATCCACTGTGAAACACTCATACACACCTGGAAGGATCCTGATACACTGTGAAATACCGAAACACATCTGGCAGGATCCTGATACACTGTGAAAACCCAGACACACCTGGAAGGATCCTGATCCACTGTGAAACCCCCATACACACCAGGAAGGATCATGGTACACTGTGAAAACCCCAAACACACCTGGGAGGATCTTGATACACTGTGAAACTCAATACACACCTGGCAGGATCCTGATCCACTGTGAAACCCCCATACACACCTTGAAAGATCCTGATGCACTGTGAAAACCCGAAAAACATCTGACAGGATCCTGATACGCTGTGTCCCTCCCATACACATCTGGAAGGATCCTGATGCACTGTGAAACCCCCATACACACCTGGCAGGATCGTTATAATCTGTGAAAACCCCAGACACACCAGGCAGGATCCTGATAAACTGTGAAACCCCCATACACACCTGGCAGGATCGTGATACACTGTGTAACCCATATAAACACCTGGCAGGATCCTGATAAACTGTGAAACCCCATACACACCAGGCAGGATGCTGATACACTGTGAAACCCACATACACTCCTGGCAGGATCCTGATGAACTGTGAAACCCCCAGACACACCAGGCAGGATCCTGATAAACTGTGAAACCCCCATACACACCTGGCAGGAACCAGATAAACTGTGGGTCCCCAAACACTCGAATCAGGATCCTGATACACTGTGAAACCCTCAATCACATCTGGAAGGATCCTGATGCATTGTGAAAACCCCATACAAATCTGGCAGAAACCTGATAAACTGTGAAACCCCCGGACACACCAGGCAGGATACTGATACTCTGTGAAACCCCCATACACACCTGGCAGGATCCTGATAAACTGTGAAACACCCATACACACCTGGCAGGATCCTGATAAACTGTGACACCCACATACACACCTGGCAGGATCCTGATAACTGTGAAACCCCCATACACACCTGGCAGGATCCTGATACTCTGTGAAAACCCCATACACACGTGGCAGGATCCTGATCCACTGTGAAACCCCATGCACACCAGGCAGGATCCTGATAAACTGTGAAACCCACATAAACACCAGGCAGGAGCCTGATAAACTCTGAAACCCACATACACACCTGCAGGATCCTGATATACTGTGAAACCCCATACACACGTGGCAGGATCCTGATACACTGTGAAACACCCATACACATCTGGAAGGATACTGATGCACTGTGAAACCCCCATACACATCAGGCAGGATCCTGATGCACTGTGAAAACCCCACTCACATCTGGCAGGATCCTGATAAACTGTGAAACCCGCATACACACATGGCAGGATACTGATAAACTGTGAAACACACATGCACACCTGGCAGGATACTGAGACACTGTGAAAACCCGATACACACCTGGCAGGTTCCTGATGAACTGTGAAACCCACATAAACACCTGACATGACCCTGATATACTGTGAAACCCCATACACACGTGGCAGGATCCTGATACACTGTGAAACCCCGTTCACATTTGGCAGGTTCCTGATACACTATGAAAAGCCCAAACTCACCTGGGAGGATCCTGATACACTGTGAAACCCCATACACACCTGAAAGGATCCGGATACACTGTGAAAACCCCCATACACACCTGGAAGGATCCTGATACACTGTGAAAACCCCCATACACACCTGGCAGAATCCTGATCCACTGTGAAACCCCATACACACCTGGCAGGATCCTGATCCTCTGTGAAACCCCGTTCTCATTTGGCAGGATCCTGATACACTGTGAAACCCCGTTCACATTTGGCAGGATACCGATACACTGTGAAACCCCAAGCACACCTGGCCGGATCCTGATCTACTGTGAAACCCCGTTCACATTTAGCAGGATCCTCACACACTGTGAAAACCCCAAACACACCTGGGAGGATCCTGATACACTGTGAAACCCCATACACACCTGGCAGGTTCCTGATCCACTGTGAAACACTCATACACACCTGGAAGGATCCTGATACACTGTGAAATACCCAAACACATCTGGCAGGATCCTGATACACTGTGAAAACCCAGACACACCTGGAAGGATCCTGATCCACTGAGAAACCCCCATACACACCAGGAAGGATCATGATACACTGTGAAAACCCCAAACACACCTGGGAGGATCTTGATACACTGTGAAACTCAATACACACCTGGCAGGATCCTGATCCACTGTGAAACCCCCATACACACCTTGAAAGATCCTGATGCACTGTGAAAACCCGAAAAACATCTGACAGGATCCTGATACGCTGTGTCCCTCCCATACACATCTGGAAGGATCCTGATGCACTGTGAAACCCCCATACACACCTGGCAGGATCGTTATAATCTGTGAAAACCCCAGACACACCAGGCAGGATCCTGATAAACTGTGAAACCCCCATACACACCTGGCAGGATCGTGATACACTGTGTAACCCATATAAACACCTGGCAGGATCCTGATAAACTGTGAAACCCCATACACACCAGGCAGGATGCTGATACACTGTGAAACCCACATACACTCCTGGCAGGATCCTGATGAACTGTGAAACCCCCAGACACACCAGGCAGGATCCTGATAAACTGTGAAACCCCCATACACACCTGGCAGGAACCAGATAAACTGTGGGTCCCCAAACACTCGAATCAGGATCCTGATACACTGTGAAACCCTCAATCACATCTGGAAGGATCCTGATGCATTGTGAAAACCCCATACAAATCTGGCAGAAACCTGATAAACTGTGAAACCCCCGGACACACCAGGCAGGATACTGATACTCTGTGAAACCCCCATACACACCTGGCAGGATCCTGATAAACTGTGAAACACCCATACACACCTGGCAGGATCCTGATAAACTGTGACACCCACATACACACCTGGCAGGATCCTGATAACTGTGAAACCCCCATACACACCTGGCAGGATCCTGATACTCTGTGAAAACCCCATAAACACGTGGCAGGATCCTGATCCACTGTGAAACCCCATGCACACCAGGCAGGATCCTGATAAACTGTGAAACCCACATAAACACCAGGCAGGAGCCTGATAAACTCTGAAACCCACATACACACCTGCAGGATCCTGATATACTGTGAAACCCCATACACACGTGGCAGGATCCTGATACACTGTGAAACACCCATACACATCTGGAAGGATACTGATGCACTGTGAAACCCCCATACACATCAGGCAGGATCCTGATGCACTGTGAAAACCCCACTCACATCTGGCAGGATCCTGATAAACTGTGAAACCCCCATACACACATGGCAGGATACTGATAAACTGTGAAACACACATGCACACCTGGCAGGATACTGAGACACTGTGAAAACCCGATACACACCTGGCAGGTTCCTGATGAACTGTGAAACCCACATAAACACCTGACATGACCCTGATATACTGTGAAACCCCATACACACGTGGCAGGATCCTGATACACTGTGAAACACCCATACACATCTGGAAGGATCCTGATGCACTGTGAAAACCCCATGCATATCAGGCAGGATCCTGATGCACTGTGAAAACGCAACTCACATCTGGCAGGATCCTGATAAACTGTGAAACCCACATACTCACCTGGCAGGATCCTGATAAACTGTGAAACCCCCAGACATACCAGGAAGGATACCGATAAACTGTGAAAACCCCATACACACCTGGCAGGATCCTGATAAAATGTGAAACCCCCATGCACACCTGCCGGGATCCTGATAAACTGTGAAACCCACATACACACCTGGCAGGATCCTGATACACGGTGAAAACCCCATACACACCTGGCAGGATCCTGATAGACTGTGAAAACCCCATACACACCTGGCAGGATCCTGATAGACTGTGAAACACCCATACACACCTGGCAAGATCCTGATAAACTGTGAAACCCCCATACACACATGGCAGGATACTGATAAACTGTGAAACACACATGCACACCTGGCAGGATACTGAGACACTGTGAAAACCCGATACACACCTGGCAGGATCCTGATGCACTGTGAAACCCCCATACACACCTGGCAGGATCGTTATAATCTGTGAAAACCCCAGACACACCAGGCAGGATCCTGATAAACTGTGAAACCCCCATACACACCTGGCAGGATCGTGATACACTGTGTAACCCATATAAACACCTGGCAGGATCCTGATAAACTGTGAAACCCCATACACACCAGGCAGGATGCTGATACACTGTGAAACCCACATACACTCCTGGCAGGATCCTGATGAACTGTGAAACCCCCAGACACACCAGGCAGGATCCTGATAAACTGTGAAACCCCCATACACACCTGGCAGGAACCAGATAAACTGTGGGTCCCCAAACACTCGAATCAGGATCCTGATACACTGTGAAACCCTCAATCACATCTGGAAGGATCCTGATGCATTGTGAAAACCCCATACAAATCTGGCAGAAACCTGATAAACTGTGAAACCCCCGGACACACCAGGCAGGATACTGATACTCTGTGAAACCCCCATACACACCTGGCAGGATCCTGATAAACTGTGAAACACCCATACACACCTGGCAGGATCCTGATAAACTGTGACACCCACATACACACCTGGCAGGATCCTGATAACTGTGAAACCCCCATACACACCTGGCAGGATCCTGATACTCTGTGAAAACCCCATACACACGTGGCAGGATCCTGATCCACTGTGAAACCCCATGCACACCAGGCAGGATCCTGATAAACTGTGAAACCCACATAAACACCAGGCAGGAGCCTGATAAACTCTGAAACCCACATACACACCTGCAGGATCCTGATATACTGTGAAACCCCATACACACGTGGCAGGATCCTGATACACTGTGAAACACCCATACACATCTGGAAGGATACTGATGCACTGTGAAACCCCCATACACATCAGGCAGGATCCTGATGCACTGTGAAAACCCCACTCACATCTGGCAGGATCCTGATAAACTGTGAAACCCCCATACACACATGGCAGGATACTGATAAACTGTGAAACACACATGCACACCTGGCAGGATACTGAGACACTGTGAAAACCCGATACACACCTGGCAGGTTCCTGATGAACTGTGAAACCCACATAAACACCTGACATGACCCTGATATACTGTGAAACCCCATACACACGTGGCAGGATCCTGATACACTGTGAAACACCCATACACATCTGGAAGGATCCTGATGCACTGTGAAAACCCCATGCATATCAGGCAGGATCCTGATGCACTGTGAAAACGCAACTCACATCTGGCAGGATCCTGATAAACTGTGAAACCCACATACTCACCTGGCAGGATCCTGATAAACTGTGAAACCCCCAGACATACCAGGAAGGATACCGATAAACTGTGAAAACCCCATACACACCTGGCAGGATCCTGATAAAATGTGAAACCCCCATGCACACCTGCCGGGATCCTGATAAACTGTGAAACCCACATACACACCTGGCAGGATCCTGATACACGGTGAAAACCCCATACACACCTGGCAGGATCCTGATAGACTGTGAAAACCCCATACACACCTGGCAGGATCCTGATAGACTGTGAAACACCCATACACACCTGGCAAGATCCTGATAAACTGTGAAACCCCCATACACACATGGCAGGATACTGATAAACTGTGAAACACACATGCACACCTGGCAGGATACTGAGACACTGTGAAAACCCGATACACACCTGGCAGGATCCTGATGAACTGTGAAACCCACAAAAACACCTGACATGACCCTGATAAACTGTGAAACCCCCATACACACCTGGCAGGATCCTGATACACTGTGAAAAACCCAAACACACCTGGCAGGATCCTGATACACTGTGAAACTCCAATACACACCTGGCAGCATACTGATAAACTGTGCAACCCACATACACACCTGGCAGGATCCTGATAAACTGTGAAACCCCCATATACACCTGGCAGGATCCTGATAAACTGTGAAACGCCCATACACACCTGGCAGGATCCTGATAAACTGTGAAAAGCCCAAACACACCTGACAGGATCCTGATACACAGTGAAAACCCCATACACACCTGGCAGGATCCTGATAGACTGTGAAAACACCATGCACACCTGGCAGGATCCTGATAGACTGTGAAACACCCACACACACCTGGAAGGATCCTGATAAACTGTGAAACCCCCTTACACACCTGGCAGGATACTGATAAACTGTGAAACACACATGCACACCTGGCAGGATACTGATACACTGTGAAAACCCCATACAGACCTGGCAGGATCCTGATGAACTGTGAAACCCACAGAAACACCTGACAGGATCCTGATAAACTGTGAAACCCCCATACACACCTGGCAGGATCCTGATACACTGCGAAACCCCCACACACACCTGGCAGGAGCCTGAAAAACTGTGCAACACACATACACAACTGGCACGATGCTGATACTCTGTGAAAACCCCATACACACCTGGCAGGATCCTGATACACTGTGAAATACCCACACACACCTGGCAGGAGCCTGAAACACTGTGCAACACACATACACACCTGGCAGGATCCTGATACTCTGTGAAAACCCCATAAACACCTGGCAGGATACTGATACACTGTGAAAACCCCATACACACCTGGCAGGATCCTGATACACTGTGAAACCCACATACACACCTGGCAGGATCCTGATACACTGTGAAATCCCCATAAACACCTGGCAGGTTCCTGATCCACAGAAAAAACCCCATACACATATGGCAGGATCCTGATACACTGTGAAAACCCCATACACACCTGGCAGGATCCTGATCCACTGTGAAAACCCCATACACACCTGGCAGGATCCTGATACACTGTGAAACCCAATACACACCTGGCAGGATCCTGATAAACTGTGAAACCCCCATACACACCTGGCAGGATCCTGATACGCTGTGAAATCCCCATACACGCCTGGCAGGTTCCTGATCAACTGTGAAAACCCCAAACACACCTGGCAGGACTCTGATACTCTGTGAAAACCCCAGACACAACTGGCAGGATCCTGATGCACAGTGAAAATCCCAAACACACCTGGCAGGATCCTGATACACTGTGAAAACCCCATACACACCTGGCAGGATCCTGATACACTGTGAAAACCCCATACACACCTGGCAGTATCCTGATGCTCATTGAAACCCCAAACACACCTGGCAGGATCCTGAACCACTGTGAAATCCCATACACACCTGTCAGGATCCTGATCAACGGTGCAACACACATACACACCTGGCAGGATCCTGATAAACTGTGAAACCCCCATGCACACCTGGCAGGATCCTGATACACTGTGAAAACCCAAGACACACCTCGCAGGATCCGGATACACTGTGAAAACCCCATACACACCTGGCAGGATCCTGATACACTGTGAAACCCACATACACACCTGGAAGGATCCTAATACACTGTGAAATATCCATAAACACCTGGCAGGTTCCTGATCCACAGATAAAACCCCATACACACCTGGCAGGATCCTGATACACTGTGAAAACCCCATACACACCTGGAAGGATCCTGATCCACTGTGAAAACCCCATACACACCTGGCAGGATCCTGATACACTGTGAAACCCAATACACACCTGGCAGGATCCTCATAATCTGTGAAACCCCCATACACACCTGGCAGGATCCTGATACGCTGTGAAATCCCCAAACACACCTGGCAGGTTCCTGATCAACTGTGAAAACCCCAAACACACCTGGCAGGATACTGATACACTGTGAAAACCCCATGCACAACTGGCAGGATCCTGATGCACAGTGAAAACCCCAAACACACCTGGCAGGATCCTGATACACTGTGAAAACCCCATATAAACCTGGCAGGATCCTGATACACTTTGAAAACCCCATACACACCTGGCAGTATCCTGATGCACATTGAAACCCCAAACACACCTGGCAGGATCCTGAACCACTGTGAAACACACATACACACCTGGCACGATCCTGATACACTGTGAAATCCCCATACACACCTGGCAAGTTCCTGATTAACTGTGAAAACCCCATACACACCTGGCAGTATCCAGATACACTATGAAAAACCATACAGACCTGGCAGGATCCTGATACACTTTGAAAACCACATACACACCTGGCAGGATACTGATGCACAGTGAAAACCCCAAACACATCTGGCAGTATCCTGAACAACTGTGAAACCCCATACACATGTGGCAGGATCTTGATAAACTGTAAGACCCCCATACACACCTGGCAGGATCCTGATAAACTGTGAAACCCCATACACACGTGGCAGGATCCTGATAAACTGTGAAACACCCATGCACATCTGGAAGGATACTGATGCACTGTGAAAACACCATACACATCTGGAAGGATACTGATGCACAGTGAAAACCCCATACACACCTGGCAGGATCCTGATAAACTGTGATACCTCCATACACACCTGGCGGGATCCTGATAAACTCTGAAACCCACATACACACCTGGCAGCATACTGATAAACTGTGAAACCCCCATACACACCTAGCAGTATCCTGATACACTGTGAAAAACCCATACACACCTGGCAGAATCCTGATACACTGTGAAACCCCCATACACATCTGGCAGGTTCCTGATAAACTGTGAAACCCCCATACGCACCTGGCAGGATCCTGATACACTGTGAAACCCCCATACACACCTGGCAGGATACTGATAAACTGTGCAACTCACATACACACCTGGCAGGATCCTGATAAACTGTGAAACCCCCATACACACCTGGCAGGATCCTGATAAACTGTGAAACCCCCAGAAACACCTGGCAGGATCCTGATAAACTGTGAAAACCCCATACACACCTGGCAGGATCCTGATACACAGTGAAAACCCCATACAAACCTGGCAGGATCCTGATAGACTGTGAAAACCCCATACACACCTGGCAGGATCCTGATAGACTGTGAAACACCCATACACACCTGGCAGGATCCTGATAAACTGTGAAACCCCCATACACACCTGGCAGGTTACTGATAAACTGTGAAACACACATGCACACCTGGCAGAATACTGATACACTGTGAAAACCCCATACACACCTGGCAGGATCCTGATGAACTGTGAAACACCCATACACATCTGGAAGAATCCTGATGCAATGTGAAAACCCCATACACATCTGGCAGGATCCTGATGCACTGTGAAAACCCCACTCACATCTGGCAGGATCCTGATAAACTGTGAAAACCACAAACTCACCTGGCAGGATCCTGATAAACTGTGAAACCCCCAGACACACCTGGCAGCATACTGAAAAACTGTGCAACCCACATACACACCTGGCAGGATCGTGATAAACTGTGAAACCCCCATACACATCTGGCAGGATCCTGATAAACTGTGACACCCACATACACACCTGGCAGGATCCTGATAACTGTGAAACCCCCATACACACCTGGCAGGATCCTGATACTCTGTGAAAACCCCATACACACTTGGCAGGATCCTGATCCACAGTGAAACCCCATACACACCAGGCAGGATCCTGATAAACTGTGAAACCCACATAAACACCAGGCAGGAGCCTGATAAACTCTGAAACCCACATACACACCTGCAGGATCCTGATATACTGTGAAACCCCATACACACGTGGCAGGCTCCTGATACACTGTGAAACACCCATACACATCTGGAAGGATCCTGATGCACTGTGAAAACCCCATACACATCTGGCAGGATCCTGATGCACTGTGAAAACCCCACTCACATCTGGCAGGATCCTGATAAACTGTGAAACCCACATACTCACCTGGCAGGATCCTGATAAACTGTGAAACACCACTCACATCTGGCAGGATCCTGATAAACTGTGAAACCCACATACTCACCTGGCAGGATCCTGATAAACTGTGAAACCCCCAGACACAGCAGGAAGGATACCGATAAACTGTGAAACCCCCATACACCCCTGCCGGGATACTGATAAACTGTGAAACCCACATACACAACTGGCAGGATCCTGATAAACTGTGAAACCCCAATACATACCTGGAAGGATCCTGATAAACTGTGAAAACCCCATACACACCTGGCAGGATCCTGATACACTGTGAAAACACCATAGACACCTGGCAGGATCCTGATAAACTGTGAAACCCCCATACACACCTGGCAGGATCCTGATACACTGTGAAACCCCCATACACACCTGGCATCATACTGATAAACTGTGCAACCCACATACACACCTGGCAGGATCCTGATAAACTGTGAAACCCCCATACACACCTGGCAGGATCCTGATAAACTGTGAAACCCCCATACACACCTGGCAGGATCCTGATAAACTGTGAAAAGCCCATACACACCTGCAGGATCCTGATACACAGTAAAAACCCCATACACACCTGGCAGGATCCTGATAGACTGTGAAATCCCTATACACACCTGGCAGGATCCTGATAGACTGTGAAACACCCATACACACCTGGCAGGATCCTGATAAACTGTGAAACCCCCATGCACACCTGGCAGGATACTGATAAACTGTGAAACACACATGCACACCTGGCAGGATACTGATACACTGTGAAAACCCCATACACACCTGGCAGGATCCTGATAAACTGTGAAAGCCCATACACACGATGCAGAATCCTGGTACACTGTGAAACACCCATACACATCTGGAAGGGTCCTGATGGACTGTGAAAACCCCATACACATCTGGCAGGATACTGATGCACTGTGAAAACCCCATTCACAACTGGCAGGATCCTGATAAACTGTGAAACTCACATACACACCTGGCAGGATCCTGATAAACTGTGAAACCCCCATACACACCTGGCAGGAACTTGATAAAATGTGAAAACCCCAGGCACACCTGGCAGGATCCTGATAAACTGTGAAACCCACATACACACCTGGCAGGATCCTGATACACTGTGAAAACCCCATAAACACCTGGCAGGATCCTGATACACTGTGAAAACCCCATACACACCTGGCAGGATCCTGATAAACTGTGAAACCTCAAACACACGATGCAGGATCCTGATGCACTGTGAAATCCCCATTCACATCTGGCAGGATCCTGATCCACTGTGAAATCTCCATTCACATCTGGCAGGATCCTGATACACTGTGAAAACCCCGGACACACCTGGCAGGATCCTGATCCACTGTGAAACCCCATTCACATCTGGCAGGATCCTGATACGCAGCGAAACCCCATTCACATCTGGCAGGATACTGATACACTGTGCAACCCCATACACACCTGCCAGGATCCTGATCCACTGTGAAATCCCCACACACACCTGGAAGGATCCGGAAACACTGAGAAAACCCCCATACACAGCTGGAAGGATCCTGATACACTGTGAAAACCCCCATACACACCTGGCAGGATCCTGATCCACTGTGAAAACCCCATACACAGCTGGAAGGATCCTGATACACTGTGAAAACCCCCATACACACCTGGCAGGATCCTGATCCACTGTGAAAACCCCATACACACCTGGCAGGTTCCTGTTATACTGTGAAACCCCGTTCACATTTGACAGGATCCTGATACACTGTGAAACCCCGTTCACATTTCGCAGGATCCGGATTCACTGTGAAACCCATACACACCTGGCAGGATCCTGATCCACTGTGAAACCCCGTTCACATTTGGCAGGTTCCTGATACACTATGAAAAGCCCAAACTCACCTGGGAGGATCCTGATACACTGTGAAACCCCATACACACCTGAAAGGATCCGGATACACTGTGAAAACCCCCATACACACCTGGAAGGATCCTGATACACTGTGAAAACCCCCATACACACCTGGCAGAATCCTGATCCACTGTGAAACCCCATACACACCTGGCAGGATCCTGATCCTCTGTGAAACCCCGTTCTCATTTGGCAGGATCCTGATGCACTGTGAAACCCCGTTCACATTTGGCAGGATACCGATACACTGTGAAACCCCAAGCACACCTGGCAGGATCCTGATCTACTGTGAAACCCCGTTCACATTTAGCAGGATCCTCACACACTGTGAAAACCCCAAACACACCTGGGAGGATCCTGATACACTGTGAAACCCCATACACACCTGGCAGGTTCCTGATCCACTGTGAAACACTCATACACACCTGGAAGGATCCTGATACACTGTGAAATACCGAAACACATCTGGCAGGATCCTGATACACTGTGAAAACCCAGACACACCTGGAAGGATCCTGATCCACTGTGAAACCCCCATACACACCAGGAAGGATCATGGTACACTGTGAAAACCCCAAACACACCTGGGAGGATCTTGATACACTGTGAAACTCAATACACACCTGGCAGGATCCTGATCCACTGTGAAACCCCCATACACACCTTGAAAGATCCTGATGCACTGTGAAAACCCGAAAAACATCTGACAGGATCCTGATACGCTGTGTCCCTCCCATACACATCTGGAAGGATCCTGATGCACTGTGAAACCCCCATACACACCTGGCAGGATCGTTATAATCTGTGAAAACCCCAGACACACCAGGCAGGATCCTGATAAACTGTGAAACCCCCATACACACCTGGCAGGATCGTGATACACTGTGTAACCCATATAAACACCTGGCAGGATCCTGATAAACTGTGAAACCCCATACACACCAGGCAGGATGCTGATACACTGTGAAACCCACATACACTCCTGGCAGGATCCTGATGAACTGTGAAACCCCCAGACACACCAGGCAGGATCCTGATAAACTGTGAAACCCCCATACACACCTGGCAGGAACCAGATAAACTGTGGGTCCCCAAACACTCGAATCAGGATCCTGATACACTGTGAAACCCTCAATCACATCTGGAAGGATCCTGATGCATTGTGAAAACCCCATACAAATCTGGCAGAAACCTGATAAACTGTGAAACCCCCGGACACACCAGGCAGGATACTGATACTCTGTGAAACCCCCATACACACCTGGCAGGATCCTGATAAACTGTGAAACACCCATACACACCTGGCAGGATCCTGATAAACTGTGACACCCACATACACACCTGGCAGGATCCTGATAACTGTGAAACCCCCATACACACCTGGCAGGATCCTGATACTCTGTGAAAACCCCATACACACGTGGCAGGATCCTGATCCACTGTGAAACCCCATGCACACCAGGCAGGATCCTGATAAACTGTGAAACCCACATAAACACCAGGCAGGAGCCTGATAAACTCTGAAACCCACATACACACCTGCAGGATCCTGATATACTGTGAAACCCCATACACACGTGGCAGGATCCTGATACACTGTGAAACACCCATACACATCTGGAAGGATACTGATGCACTGTGAAACCCCCATACACATCAGGCAGGATCCTGATGCACTGTGAAAACCCCACTCACATCTGGCAGGATCCTGATAAACTGTGAAACCCGCATACACACATGGCAGGATACTGATAAACTGTGAAACACACATGCACACCTGGCAGGATACTGAGACACTGTGAAAACCCGATACACACCTGGCAGGTTCCTGATGAACTGTGAAACCCACATAAACACCTGACATGACCCTGATATACTGTGAAACCCCATACACACGTGGCAGGATCCTGATACACTGTGAAACCCCGTTCACATTTGGCAGGTTCCTGATACACTATGAAAAGCCCAAACTCACCTGGGAGGATCCTGATACACTGTGAAACCCCATACACACCTGAAAGGATCCGGATACACTGTGAAAACCCCCATACACACCTGGAAGGATCCTGATACACTGTGAAAACCCCCATACACACCTGGCAGAATCCTGATCCACTGTGAAACCCCATACACACCTGGCAGGATCCTGATCCTCTGTGAAACCCCGTTCTCATTTGGCAGGATCCTGATACACTGTGAAACCCCGTTCACATTTGGCAGGATACCGATACACTGTGAAACCCCAAGCACACCTGGCCGGATCCTGATCTACTGTGAAACCCCGTTCACATTTAGCAGGATCCTCACACACTGTGAAAACCCCAAACACACCTGGGAGGATCCTGATACACTGTGAAACCCCATACACACCTGGCAGGTTCCTGATCCACTGTGAAACACTCATACACACCTGGAAGGATCCTGATACACTGTGAAATACCCAAACACATCTGGCAGGATCCTGATACACTGTGAAAACCCAGACACACCTGGAAGGATCCTGATCCACTGAGAAACCCCCATACACACCAGGAAGGATCATGATACACTGTGAAAACCCCAAACACACCTGGGAGGATCTTGATACACTGTGAAACTCAATACACACCTGGCAGGATCCTGATCCACTGTGAAACCCCCATACACACCTTGAAAGATCCTGATGCACTGTGAAAACCCGAAAAACATCTGACAGGATCCTGATACGCTGTGTCCCTCCCATACACATCTGGAAGGATCCTGATGCACTGTGAAACCCCCATACACACCTGGCAGGATCGTTATAATCTGTGAAAACCCCAGACACACCAGGCAGGATCCTGATAAACTGTGAAACCCCCATACACACCTGGCAGGATCGTGATACACTGTGTAACCCATATAAACACCTGGCAGGATCCTGATAAACTGTGAAACCCCATACACACCAGGCAGGATGCTGATACACTGTGAAACCCACATACACTCCTGGCAGGATCCTGATGAACTGTGAAACCCCCAGACACACCAGGCAGGATCCTGATAAACTGTGAAACCCCCATACACACCTGGCAGGAACCAGATAAACTGTGGGTCCCCAAACACTCGAATCAGGATCCTGATACACTGTGAAACCCTCAATCACATCTGGAAGGATCCTGATGCATTGTGAAAACCCCATACAAATCTGGCAGAAACCTGATAAACTGTGAAACCCCCGGACACACCAGGCAGGATACTGATACTCTGTGAAACCCCCATACACACCTGGCAGGATCCTGATAAACTGTGAAACACCCATACACACCTGGCAGGATCCTGATAAACTGTGACACCCACATACACACCTGGCAGGATCCTGATAACTGTGAAACCCCCATACACACCTGGCAGGATCCTGATACTCTGTGAAAACCCCATAAACACGTGGCAGGATCCTGATCCACTGTGAAACCCCATGCACACCAGGCAGGATCCTGATAAACTGTGAAACCCACATAAACACCAGGCAGGAGCCTGATAAACTCTGAAACCCACATACACACCTGCAGGATCCTGATATACTGTGAAACCCCATACACACGTGGCAGGATCCTGATACACTGTGAAACACCCATACACATCTGGAAGGATACTGATGCACTGTGAAACCCCCATACACATCAGGCAGGATCCTGATGCACTGTGAAAACCCCACTCACATCTGGCAGGATCCTGATAAACTGTGAAACCCCCATACACACATGGCAGGATACTGATAAACTGTGAAACACACATGCACACCTGGCAGGATACTGAGACACTGTGAAAACCCGATACACACCTGGCAGGTTCCTGATGAACTGTGAAACCCACATAAACACCTGACATGACCCTGATATACTGTGAAACCCCATACACACGTGGCAGGATCCTGATACACTGTGAAACACCCATACACATCTGGAAGGATCCTGATGCACTGTGAAAACCCCATGCATATCAGGCAGGATCCTGATGCACTGTGAAAACGCAACTCACATCTGGCAGGATCCTGATAAACTGTGAAACCCACATACTCACCTGGCAGGATCCTGATAAACTGTGAAACCCCCAGACATACCAGGAAGGATACCGATAAACTGTGAAAACCCCATACACACCTGGCAGGATCCTGATAAAATGTGAAACCCCCATGCACACCTGCCGGGATCCTGATAAACTGTGAAACCCACATACACACCTGGCAGGATCCTGATACACGGTGAAAACCCCATACACACCTGGCAGGATCCTGATAGACTGTGAAAACCCCATACACACCTGGCAGGATCCTGATAGACTGTGAAACACCCATACACACCTGGCAAGATCCTGATAAACTGTGAAACCCCCATACACACATGGCAGGATACTGATAAACTGTGAAACACACATGCACACCTGGCAGGATACTGAGACACTGTGAAAACCCGATACACACCTGGCAGGATCCTGATGCACTGTGAAACCCCCATACACACCTGGCAGGATCGTTATAATCTGTGAAAACCCCAGACACACCAGGCAGGATCCTGATAAACTGTGAAACCCCCATACACACCTGGCAGGATCGTGATACACTGTGTAACCCATATAAACACCTGGCAGGATCCTGATAAACTGTGAAACCCCATACACACCAGGCAGGATGCTGATACACTGTGAAACCCACATACACTCCTGGCAGGATCCTGATGAACTGTGAAACCCCCAGACACACCAGGCAGGATCCTGATAAACTGTGAAACCCCCATACACACCTGGCAGGAACCAGATAAACTGTGGGTCCCCAAACACTCGAATCAGGATCCTGATACACTGTGAAACCCTCAATCACATCTGGAAGGATCCTGATGCATTGTGAAAACCCCATACAAATCTGGCAGAAACCTGATAAACTGTGAAACCCCCGGACACACCAGGCAGGATACTGATACTCTGTGAAACCCCCATACACACCTGGCAGGATCCTGATAAACTGTGAAACACCCATACACACCTGGCAGGATCCTGATAAACTGTGACACCCACATACACACCTGGCAGGATCCCGATAACTGTGAAACCCCCATACACACCTGGCAGGATCCTGATACTCTGTGAAAACCCCATACACACGTGGCAGGATCCTGATCCACTGTGAAACCCCATGCACACCAGGCAGGATCCTGATAAACTGTGAAACCCACATAAACACCAGGCAGGAGCCTGATAAACTCTGAAACCCACATACACACCTGCAGGATCCTGATATACTGTGAAACCCCATACACACGTGGCAGGATCCTGATACACTGTGAAACACCCATACACATCTGGAAGGATACTGATGCACTGTGAAACCCCCATACACATCAGGCAGGATCCTGATGCACTGTGAAAACCCCACTCACATCTGGCAGGATCCTGATAAACTGTGAAACCCCCATACACACATGGCAGGATACTGATAAACTGTGAAACACACATGCACACCTGGCAGGATACTGAGACACTGTGAAAACCCGATACACACCTGGCAGGTTCCTGATGAACTGTGAAACCCACATAAACACCTGACATGACCCTGATATACTGTGAAACCCCATACACACGTGGCAGGATCCTGATACACTGTGAAACACCCATACACATCTGGAAGGATCCTGATGCACTGTGAAAACCCCATGCATATCAGGCAGGATCCTGATGCACTGTGAAAACGCAACTCACATCTGGCAGGATCCTGATAAACTGTGAAACCCACATACTCACCTGGCAGGATCCTGATAAACTGTGAAACCCCCAGACATACCAGGAAGGATACCGATAAACTGTGAAAACCCCATACACACCTGGCAGGATCCTGATAAAATGTGAAACCCCCATGCACACCTGCCGGGATCCTGATAAACTGTGAAACCCACATACACACCTGGCAGGATCCTGATACACGGTGAAAACCCCATACACACCTGGCAGGATCCTGATAGACTGTGAAAACCCCATACACACCTGGCAGGATCCTGATAGACTGTGAAACACCCATACACACCTGGCAAGATCCTGATAAACTGTGAAACCCCCATACACACATGGCAGGATACTGATAAACTGTGAAACACACATGCACACCTGGCAGGATACTGAGACACTGTGAAAACCCGATACACACCTGGCAGGATCCTGATGAACTGTGAAACCCACAAAAACACCTGACATGACCCTGATAAACTGTGAAACCCCCATACACACCTGGCAGGATCCTGATACACTGTGAAAAACCCAAACACACCTGGCAGGATCCTGATACACTGTGAAACTCCAATACACACCTGGCAGCATACTGATAAACTGTGCAACCCACATACACACCTGGCAGGATCCTGATAAACTGTGAAACCCCCATATACACCTGGCAGGATCCTGATAAACTGTGAAACGCCCATACACACCTGGCAGGATCCTGATAAACTGTGAAAAGCCCAAACACACCTGACAGGATCCTGATACACAGTGAAAACCCCATACACACCTGGCAGGATCCTGATAGACTGTGAAAACACCATGGACACCTGGCAGGATCCTGATAGACTGTGAAACACCCACACACACCTGGAAGGATCCTGATAAACTGTGAAACCCCCTTACACACCTGGCAGGATACTGATAAACTGTGAAACACACATGCACACCTGGCAGGATACTGATACACTGTGAAAACCCCATACAGACCTGGCAGGATCCTGATGAACTGTGAAACCCACAGAAACACCTGACAGGATCCTGATAAACTGTGAAACCCCCATACACACCTGGCAGGATCCTGATACACTGCGAAACCCCCACACACACCTGGCAGGAGCCTGAAAAACTGTGCAACACACATACACAACTGGCACGATGCTGATACTCTGTGAAAACCCCATACACACCTGGCAGGATCCTGATACACTGTGAAATACCCACACACACCTGGCAGGAGCCTGAAACACTGTGCAACACACATACACACCTGGCAGGATCCTGATACTCTGTGAAAACCCCATAAACACCTGGCAGGATACTGATACACTGTGAAAACCCCATACACACCTGGCAGGATCCTGATACACTGTGAAACCCACATACACACCTGGCAGGATCCTGATACACTGTGAAATCCCCATAAACACCTGGCAGGTTCCTGATCCACAGAAAAAACCCCATACACATATGGCAGGATCCTGATACACTGTGAAAACCCCATACACACCTGGCAGGATCCTGATCCACTGTGAAAACCCCATACACACCTGGCAGGATCCTGATACACTGTGAAACCCAATACACACCTGGCAGGATCCTGATAAACTGTGAAACCCCCATACACACCTGGCAGGATCCTGATACGCTGTGAAATCCCCATACACGCCTGGCAGGTTCCTGATCAACTGTGAAAACCCCAAACACACCTGGCAGGACTCTGATACTCTGTGAAAACCCCAGACACAACTGGCAGGATCCTGATGCACAGTGAAAATCCCAAACACACCTGGCAGGATCCTGATACACTGTGAAAACCCCATACACACCTGGCAGGATCCTGATACACTGTGAAAACCCCATACACACCTGGCAGTATCCTGATGCTCATTGAAACCCCAAACACACCTGGCAGGATCCTGAACCACTGTGAAATCCCATACACACCTGTCAGGATCCTGATCAACGGTGCAACACACATACACACCTGGCAGGATCCTGATAAACTGTGAAACCCCCATGCACACCTGGCAGGATCCTGATACACTGTGAAAACCCAAGACACACCTCGCAGGATCCGGATACACTGTGAAAACCCCATACACACCTGGCAGGATCCTGATACACTGTGAAACCCACATACACACCTGGAAGGATCCTAATACACTGTGAAATATCCATAAACACCTGGCAGGTTCCTGATCCACAGATAAAACCCCATACACACCTGGCAGGATCCTGATACACTGTGAAAACCCCATACACACCTGGAAGGATCCTGATCCACTGTGAAAACCCCATACACACCTGGCAGGATCCTGATACACTGTGAAACCCAATACACACCTGGCAGGATCCTCATAATCTGTGAAACCCCCATACACACCTGGCAGGATCCTGATACGCTGTGAAATCCCCAAACACACCTGGCAGGTTCCTGATCAACTGTGAAAACCCCAAACACACCTGGCAGGATACTGATACACTGTGAAAACCCCATGCACAACTGGCAGGATCCTGATGCACAGTGAAAACCCCAAACACACCTGGCAGGATCCTGATACACTGTGAAAACCCCATATAAACCTGGCAGGATCCTGATACACTTTGAAAACCCCATACACACCTGGCAGTATCCTGATGCACATTGAAACCCCAAACACACCTGGCAGGATCCTGAACCACTGTGAAACACACATACACACCTGGCACGATCCTGATACACTGTGAAATCCCCATACACACCTGGCAAGTTCCTGATTAACTGTGAAAACCCCATACACACCTGGCAGTATCCAGATACACTATGAAAAACCATACAGACCTGGCAGGATCCTGATACACTTTGAAAACCACATACACACCTGGCAGGATACTGATGCACAGTGAAAACCCCAAACACATCTGGCAGTATCCTGAACAACTGTGAAACCCCATACACATGTGGCAGGATCTTGATAAACTGTAAGACCCCCATACACACCTGGCAGGATCCTGATAAACTGTGAAACCCCATACACACGTGGCAGGATCCTGATAAACTGTGAAACACCCATGCACATCTGGAAGGATACTGATGCACTGTGAAAACACCATACACATCTGGAAGGATACTGATGCACAGTGAAAACCGCATACACACCTGGCAGGATCCTGATAAACTGTGATACCTCCATACACACCTGGCGGGATCCTGATAAACTCTGAAACCCACATACACACCTGGCAGCATACTGATAAACTGTGAAACCCCCATACACACCTAGCAGTATCCTGATACACTGTGAAAAACCCATACACACCTGGCAGAATCCTGATACACTGTGAAACCCCCATACACATCTGGCAGGTTCCTGATAAACTGTGAAACCCCCATACGCACCTGGCAGGATCCTGATACACTGTGAAACACCCATACACACCTGGCAGGATACTGATAAACTGTGCAACTCACATACACACCTGGCAGGATCCTGATAAACTGTGAAACCCCCATACACACCTGGCAGGATCCTGATAAACTGTGAAACCCCCAGAAACACCTGGCAGGATCCTGATAAACTGTGAAAACCCCATACACACCTGGCAGGATCCTGATACACAGTGAAAACCCCATACAAACCTGGCAGGATCCTGATAGACTGTGAAAACCCCATACACACCTGGCAGGATCCTGATAGACTGTGAAACACCCATACACACCTGGCAGGATCCTGATAAACTGTGAAACCCCCATACACACCTGGCAGGTTACTGATAAACTGTGAAACACACATGCACACCTGGCAGGATACTGATACACTGTGAAAACCCCATACACACCTGGCAGGATCCTGATGAACTGTGAAACACCCATACACATCTGGAAGAATCCTGATGCAATGTGAAAACCCCATACACATCTGGCAGGATCCTGATGCACTGTGAAAACCCCACTCACATCTGGCAGGATCCTGATAAACTGTGAAAACCACAAACTCACCTGGCAGGATCCTGATAAACTGTGAAACCCCCAGACACACCAGGAAGGATACCGATAAACTTTGAAAACCCCATGCACACCTGTCAGGATCCTGATAAACTGTGAAACCCCCATACACACCTGGCGGGATCCTGATAAACTGTGAAACCCACATACACACCTGGCAGGATCCTGATAAACTGAAACCCCCATACACACCTGGCAGGATCATGATAAACTGTGAAAACCCCATACACACCTGGCAGGATCCTGATACACTGTGAAAACCCCATACACACCAGGCAGGATACTGATAAACTGTGAAACACACAAGCACACCTGGCAGGATACTGATACACTGTGAAAACCCGATACACACCTGGCAGGATCGTGATGAACTGTGAAACACACACAAACACCTGACAGGACCCTGATAAACTGTGAAACCCCCATACACACCTGGCAGGATCCTGATACACTGTGAAAAACCCATACACACCTGGCAGGATCCAGATACACTGTGAAAACCCCATACACACCTGGCAGGATACTGATAAACTGTGCAACCCACATACACACCTGGCAGGATCCTGATAAACTGTGAAACCCCCATACACACCTGGCAGGATCCTGATAAACTGTGAAACCCCCATACACACCTGGCAGGATCCTGATAAACTGTGAAAACCCCATACACACCTGGCAGGATCCTGATACACAGTGAAAACCCGCTACACACCTGGCAGGATCCTGATAGATTGTGAAAACCCCATACATACCTGGCAGGATCCTGATAGACT
The DNA here is from genome assembly GCF_036365525.1 of Heterodontus francisci. Taxonomy (NCBI): domain Eukaryota; kingdom Metazoa; phylum Chordata; class Chondrichthyes; order Heterodontiformes; family Heterodontidae; genus Heterodontus; species Heterodontus francisci. The sequence goes on along the minus strand of NW_027141112.1, from coordinate 963,057 downwards.
GTGAAATACCCATACACACCTGGCAGGATCCTGATAAACTGTGAAACCCCCATGCACACCTGGCAGGATCCTGATGCACTGTGAAACACACATGCACACCTGGCAGGATACTGATGCACTGTGAAAACCCCATACACACCTGGCAGGATCCTGATGAACTGTGAAACCCACATAAACACCTGACAGGATCCTGATAAACTGTGAAAACTCCATACACACCTGGCAGGATCCTGATACACTGTGAAAAACCCATACACACCTGGCAGGATCCTGATACGCTGTGAAATCCCCATACACACCTGGCAGGATCCTGATACACTGTGAAAAACCATACACACCTGGCAGGATCCTGATACACTGTGAAAACCCCATACACACCTGGCAGGATACTGATGCACAGTGAAAACCCCAAACACACCTGGCAGTATCCTGAACAACTGTGAAACCCCATACACACCTGGCAGGATCCTGATCCACTGTGAAAACCCCATACACACCTGGCAGGATTCTGATACACTGTGAAAACCAATACACACCTGGCAGGATCCTGATAAACTGTGAAACCCCCATACACACCTGGCAGGATCCTGATACGCTGTGAAATCCCCATACACACCTGGCAGGATCCTGATACACTGTGAAAAACCATACACACCTGGCAGGATCCTGATACACTGTGAAACCCCCATACACACCTGGCAGGATCCTGATACGCTGTGGAATGCCCATACACACCTGGCAGGTTCCTGATCAACTGTGAAAACCCCATACTCACCTGGCAGGATCCTGATACACTGTGAAAAACCCATACACAACTGGCAGGTTCCTGATGCACAGTGACCACCCCAAACACACCTGGCAGGATCCAGATACACTGTGAAAACCCCATACACACGTGGCAGGATCCTGATAAACTGTGAAACGCCCTTACACATCTGGAAGGATCCTGATGCACTGTGAAAACACCATACACATCTGTCAGGATCCTGATGCACAGTGAAAACCAGATACACACCTGGCAGGATCCTGATAAACTGTGAAACCCCCAGACACACCTGGCGAGATCCCGATAAACTGTGAAACCCACATACACACCTGGCAGGATCCTGATAAACTGTGAAACCCCCATGCACACCTGGCAGGATCCTGATACACTGTGAAAAACCCATACACACCTGGCAGGATCCTGATACACTGTGAAACCCCCATACACACCTGGCAGGATCCTGATAAACCGTGCAACCCACATACACACCTGGTAGGATCCTGATTAACTTTGAAACCCCCATACACACCTGGCAGGATCCTGATACACTGTGAAAACCCCATACACACCTGGCAGGATCCTGATACACTGTGAAACCCACATACACACCTGGCAGGATCCTGATACACTGTGAAATCCCCATTAACACCTGGCAGGTACCTGATCCACTGAAAAAACCCCACACACACCTGGCAGGATCCTGATACACTGTGAAAAACCCATACACACCTGGCAGCATCCTGATCCACTGTGAAAACCCCATACACACCTGGCAGGATCCTGTTACACTGTGAAACCCAATGCACACCTGGCAGGATCCTGATAAACTGTGAAACCCCCATACACACCTGGCAGGTTCCTGATCAACTGTGAAAACCCCATACACACCTGGCAGGATCCTGATACACTGTGAAAAACCCATACATAACTGGCAGGATTCTGATGCACAGTGAAAACCTCAAACACACCTGGCAGGATCCAGATACACTGTGAAAACCCCATACACACCTGGCAGGATCCTGATACACTGTGAAAACCCCATACACACCTGGCAGTATCTTGATGCACATTGAAACCCCAAACACACCTGGCAGTATCCTGAAGCACTGTGAAACCCCATACACTCGTGGCAGGATCCTGATAAAATGTGAAACAAACATACACACCCGGCAGGATCCTGATACACTGTGAAATCCCCATACACACCTGGTAAGTTCCTGATCCACTGTGAAAACCCCATACACACCTGGCAGGATTCTGATACACTGTGAAAACCAATACACACCTGGCAGGATCCTGATAAACTGTGAAACCCCCATACACACCTGGCAGGATCCTGATACGCTGTGAAATCCCCATACACACCTGGCAGGATCCTGATACACTGTGAAAAACCATACACACCTGGCAGGATCCTGATACACTGTGAAAACCCCATACACACCTGGCAGGATCCTGATACACTGTGAAACCCACATACACACCTGGCAGGATCCTGATACACTGTGAAATCCCCATAAACACCTGGCAGGATCCTGATACACTGTGAAACCCAATGCACACCTGGCAGGATCCTGATAAACTGTGAAACCCCCATACACACCTGGCAGGATCTTGATACGCTGTGGAATCCCCATACACACCTGGCAGGTTCCTGATCAACTGTGAAAACCCCATACTCACCTGGCAGGATCGTGATACACTGTGAAAAACCCATACACAACTGGCAGGATCCTGATGCACAGTGAACACCCCAAACACACCTGGCAGGATCCAGATACACTGTGAAAACCCCATACACACCTGGCAGGATCCTGATACACTGTAAAAACCCCATACATACCTGGCAGTATCCTGAAGCACTGTGAAACCCCATACACACGGGAAGTTCCTGATCCACTGTGAAAACCCCATACACACCTGGCAGGATCCTGATACACTGTGAAAACCCCATACACACGGGAAGTTCCTGATCCACTGTGAAAACCCCATACACACCTGGCAGGATCCTGATACACTGTGAAAACCCCATACACACGGGAAGTTCCTGATCCACTGTGAAAACCCCATACATACCTGGCAGTATCCTGAAGCACTGTGAAACCCCATACACACGGGAAGTTCCTGATCCACTGTGAAAACCCCATACACACCTGGCAGGATCCTGATACACTGTGAAAACCCCATACACACGGGAAGTTCCTGATCCACTGTGAAAACCCCATACACACCTGGCAGGATTCGGATACACTGTGAAAACCCCATACACACCTGGCAGGATCCTGATGCACAGTGAAAACCCCAAACACACCTGGCAGTATCCTGAACCACTGTGAAACACCATACACATGTGGCAGGACCCTGATAAACTGTGAAACCCCCATACAAACCTGGCAGGATCCTGATAAACTGTGAAACCCACATACACACGAGGCAGGATCCTGATCCACTGTGAAATCCCCAGACACACCAGGCAGGATCCTGATGAACCGTGAAACCACCATACACACCTGGCAGGATCCTGATGAACTGTGAAACCCCCATACACACCTGGCAGGATCCTGATAAACTGTGAAACCCACATACACAGCTGGCAGGATCCTGTTAAACTGTGAAACCCCCACACACACCTTGCAGGATCCTGATACACTGTGAAAACACCATACACACCAGGCAAGATCCTGATAAACTGTGAAACCCCCATACACACCTTGCAGGATCCTGATACACTGTGAAAACACCATACACACCAGGCAGGATCCTTATCCACTCTGAAACCCCATACACACCAGGCATGATCCTGATAAACTGTGAAACCCACATACATACCTGGCAGGATCCTGATAAACTGTGAAACCCCATACACACGTGGCAGGATCCTGATAAACTGTGAAACGCCCATACACATCTGGAAGGATCCTGATGCACTGTGAAAGCACCATACACATCTGTCAGGATCCTGATGCACAGTGAAAACCAGATACACACCTGGCAGGATCCTGATAAACTGTGAAACCCCCAGACACACCTGGCGAGATCCCGATAAACTGTGAAACCCACATACACACCTGGCAGGATCCTGATAAACTGTGAAACCCCCATGCACACCTGGCAGGATCCTGATACACTGTGAAAAACCCATACACACCTGGCAGGATCCTGATACACTGTGAAACCCCCATACACACCTGGCAGGATCCTGATAAACCGTGCAACCCACATACACACCTGGTAGGATCCTGATTAACTTTGAAACCCCCATACACACCTGGCAGGATCCTGATACACTGTGAAAACCCCATGCACACCTGGCAGGATCCTGATACACTGTGAAACCCACATACACACCTGGCAGGATCCTGATACACTGTGAAATCCCCATTAACACCTGGCAGGTACCTGATCCACTGCGAAAAACCCACACACACCTGGCAGGATCCTGATACACTGTGAAAAACCCATACACACCTGGCAGCATCCTGATCCACTGTGAAAACCCCATACACACCTGGCAGGATCCTGTTACACTGTGAAACCCAATGCACACCTGGCAGGATCCTGATAAACTGTGAAATCCCCATACACACCTGGCAGGTTCCTGATCAACTGTGAAAACCCCATACACACCTGGCAGGATCCTGATACACTGTGAAAAACCCATACACAACTGGCAGGATCCTGATGCACAGTGAAAACCTCAAACACATGGCAGGATCCAGATACACTGTGAAAACCCCATACACACCTGGCAGGATCCTGATACACTGTGAAAACCCCATACACACCTGGCAGTATCTTGATGCACATTGAAACCCCAAACACACCTGGCAGTATCCTGAAGCACTGTGAAACCCCATACACTCGTGGCAGGATCCTGATAAAATGTGAAACAAACATACACACCCGGCAGGATCCTGATACACTGTGAAATCCCCATACACACCTGGTAAGTTCCTGATCCACTGTGAAAACCCCATACACACCTGGCAGGATCCTGATACACTGTGAAAACCCCATACACACCTGGCAGGATCCTGATACACTGAGAACAACCCAAACACACCTGGCAGGTTCCTGATACACTATGAAAAACCATAAACACCTGGCAGGATTCGGATACACTGTGAAAACCCCATACACAAATGGCAGGATCCTGATGCACAGTGAAAACCCCAAACACACCTGGCAGTATCCTGAACCACTGTGAAACACCATACACATGTGGCAGGACCCTGATAAACTGTGAAACCCCCATACACACCTGGCAGGATCCTGATAAACTGTGAAACCCACATACACACGAGGCAGGATCCTGATCCACTGTGAAACCCCCAGAC